>NC_089724.1:34122721-34279971 GCF_035083965.1 Branchiostoma lanceolatum
GTTTTTCCTAACGCCCCTGAAATTCTTTGTGTAACCTTACTTTTGTCAGGCCTTGTCATGTACATTGTATTCAGGCATAGGCTGGGGCTGTTTAATTTAATTGATAAGAAAATAGAGGATCACCTGGGGAATTTAGTAGAATACTGAATGCTTTTTGATGCGCACTGGACTAGTGGGTACTTAATCATATACTGTATTCATTTTTACTTCCTGAAATTATTATCTATTGGAAAATAACTCCCCCATCTGGAGTTTGGGACTCCTTTAACTCTAAGTTGTCTTTTGGCACGATGAAATGATCCAGATGGTGTTATGTCTACTCCTCAGTATGTATAACAGTTTGTGAAGTTTATCTTTTGTCCCTGTGATCGAAAGGGAGACCGTTTATTGTTACTAGCTCACCTAGTTTTGGAAAATATCATAACCTTGGGTTTTCCTCTATTAATGAATGAATGAAGACCTTTATTGCACACACTGAGTTCAGTACAGGTCACAACAGAAAACATCACAGTTTGCAAATACATACATATAAATCTACAATGATAAGCTAGCATTATGATGATTACGTTGTTTATGGAGGTTAATATGGCCTCTTCTCGCTTCTTAGTAATAGTGTAAATATAAGTACAGGTGTGTTTAATAGTCAAGGGTTTATCTAAAGCCATTAGAAACATCCGCTTTGTCAAGATGTATGAAATGGTGAAAACTACATTGTATTAGTTAATAAAGCACAGCTCTCTCTTCGTTGTATAAACTACATTCTACTAAAAGGTGTTGCTCGTCCTCAATCCTATCTAGATTACAATGTCTGCATATTAATTTAATAGTTTCCAGAAGGAACGAATTTTATCTAGTCTTTCGAGACATTGTTTCAGACCTGCCTCTGATTGTGAAACGAGCACAAGGTCATCTTCAGAGGAGGCTGCTTATGGAAGTATCTTTTAAGGTTAAAGGGTCGCATTAAGGTGATGTTAAATTGAATGTAGCTTGAAGGTCATTTACAAACAGATTAAAAAAAGTGGGCTCAGATTGCAACCTTGACGTACACCTCAAGATGATTTGAAGTAATCTGAGAGACCATGGGATGTCTTTACACAATATTTTATATTATTGTACATTGATTGAAGAATTTTGAGGACATTTCAACCTATACCTGAGGATAAGACTTTGTAGAATAAACAATTTCCACGCACAGAATCAAAGGCTTTTCTGAAGTCCACAAAGCATGTGTATAACTTTCCTCCGGTTACAGATAGATGTTTATCTATAGGAGTTTTCAGCAGAAAGATATTATCACTGTTCCGAAAGTCCTTTCTAAATCCAGACTGAAAGGGGGACAAAATATTTTGTTGTTTTCTAAAAGTCAATGTAGACGATTTCTTAGTGTTAGTGTGAATAATTTGCCGACACAGCTAGAAATGGCAATTCTTTTACAATTCGGGTTCAACACATTACCACTCTTATGTAATGGGACGAGAATGCTCTAATAACAGAACCGTTGAATATGTATTAATTATACAAGTATAAGGTATCAACTGAGAGTTAACCCAAAACTTGTACAAGTCATGTAATTGTAAATATTGTTTGAACCAAAAACATGACTATGTTACTTCTAGTCTTCCCTTCTTTCTCAGGAAGTAAAACGGGTGATTTAAGCTTGAAACGGGATTTTCATTGGGTACAGATTAGGAGTGGGTACCGGTACAAACAATTCAGGTCCGGTCCAGGTCCAGGTCCAGAGGGTCAGGTGCAGGTCCCGACCTGTACCTGTACCTGATTATAGTAGTGTCGCAGTACATCATATTTTGGAGAGCGAGACACACGCAAATAAATTAAAAGTCTCCAAACGTCATGTCTGGAACGATATAATTTCTTAGGTTTGCACTTTGTCTCAAAATTATAATTATACTCTTCTCGCCGTCTGTTTACTAATCCTTTAAGTGTTTCTAGGTATGATTCACAGCTAACGTCTTCGAAAACGAAGTTAAATCTGCTGTTTTGTATTTTCTTAGACCAGTTATGTGGCCGCCTGGTACTATGAATTTTCTAATCGGTCCATAGGCCGGTCCACTGATTTTATACGGACCGTTTTTTTTGGACCGGTCCATTAAGAAATACCGGTTTTGTACCGGTACACGGTACCGGTAACCACCCCTAGTACAGATCGTCTTGGTTGTACGACTCTATGAAACCACACGTGCTTTTCTTTAGACATCCATGATGAAGTTCAGAATGCGTGCTCTTTTAGTGGAGACCGTCACTTGTTTGGTTCTGGTGAGGCCGTTGTAAGAAGCAGTGACAGTGTAGGTACCAGGGACCAGCAATCTCCAGTAGTCACCGTCATTTGCTGCAAGCGACAAAGCACGTTAATCATAATGAAAGTTCATTGCAGATTCCTGCCTGTAGGCTAATGCAAGTACATGTACATGTAACACGGACTGAAAATGAGGAACAATGTAACATATGACTACTCTAGTCTTAGCTACTGACACTAAGTTCTAACTTAGTTCTTACTCAAGTTCTTTCGCACACAGGTAAGTTCTTGTACCGCCCTTTCTCAATTTCAAGGGAATGGGCACTAGTTCTGATTTTGCTAAATTTATTTATTTATTTATTTATTTATTTATTCTTTGGCTCAGGCCACGGGCCCATATTAAAAAAGGAACAACAGAGACAATGTACAAACATCTACGTAAAACAATAACGACAAAGATATTACATCAAGTAGTGTAGAAACGAGATGGCGGTAGTACTAGTCGACAATATTAGGGCCAATGCCCGCTAAGTGCAAAAACCTCAGAATTGCATAGCAGCTGGATTATACCGTTGGCAGACGCAAGGAGACGCGTCACAAATGAATGCGCCAACTTACGCCGCCTGGCGTCGAAGCTATCAACTCGACAGCTCGAGAAGAGTAAAGAGTTACTAGTACTCCTAGGCTGAGACATTAACATCTTAAAAGCGTCATGGTAAGCCACCCGGAGTCTCTGCATTGCACCTGCACTGTGGTTGGTCCACAGTTGTGCGCAGTACATAGCAGAGCACTGAGATATAAAAAGGATGCGCTTCACCTCTGCCGAGCATAGGAAGAATTTGCGGGAGAGAGAATTAGCTTTAGCGTAGAGCTGTCTAGTTATTTTTCGAATTGAATCGTCATCAGAAAGGTTGGGGGTAATTTGAAAACCCAAGTATGTGGCCGAGGGAACGTAGGCCAGAAGGGTACCGTATAACTCCACTGAGGGTGGCGCGCCATTCAAACGTAGGCGGGGGCATGGGAAATACATACAATTGGTTTTCTTATCACAAAATATGACATCATTATCAGCACCAAATGCCTCACATATACTAATTAACTTTTGTAAGGCTTTCGCTGAAGGACAGATAAGGCATATATCATCTGCATACATTAGGTGGTTTACGGAAACATTGCCAATAAAACAGCCCACTTTGGCACTGTTTAACTGGTCGCTGAGATCAGCCATATATATGTTGAATAAAATTGGAGACAATATGCTCCCCTGGGGAACACCGTTGCTGGAGCTGAAGCTATCAGACACGGTAGTCCCCCAGCGCACTCTGAAGGACAGCATATGAAACCAACATACGATGATACGTACTAAATATACAGGCACTCCTCTATTGAGCAGTTTGTTAAACAATGTATAGTGGTTAACACGATCGAAGGCTTTCGAAGCATCAAGAAAGCATACAAAGACTGGGGAGCCTCGACATTTAAAGTAAGAGATAACCTCTTTAAGGGCGAAGATGCACATATCAGTCCCGTGATGCTGTTTGAAGCCAAACTGGTTCGCTGGAGTAGATAAATAGCTTTCCATACGATCAAGAAGAATAGATTCAAACAGTTTAAACAGGGGACTGGAAATGGCAATCGGCCGGTAGTTGTTTTTGATTGAGGGGTTTAGATTTTGTTTTTTGATTAACGGGACAAGAACAACATTAAGCAGGACTGGGGGGATGTGGCCGTGAAGCAGCATGGCTGAGAATAACAGGGAGAGTAACGTGATCAGTCGAGGCCCCGCGTTCTTCAGGTGTTCGGCTGACAAACCATCTACGTCACAGGACTTCCCATTAGGGAGCCTGTTAATCGCTGCACATATTTCAAATACAGGTGTAAACATACCAGGGTCATAACTAACGCCTGCTTTGATAGTGTCGTCTACGTAGGACTTACAGGTACTGGCATTGACAGAGTTTAATAACGAACTGTAGCGTTGGCACTCTCTTAGAGAAAGCTTAAATTTGGCCCTAGTTGTTCTCATTAAGTTCCAAATGGCCCCGTACCTCGGTCGATTGTTATCGCACCATAAAAAGAAAGCATCTCGAGCTGCGGTATGGTATTCTTTAACGATAGAATTCCAACCAGGGATAACATGGGGAGTTGTGCCGCTCCGTGACGAAAGAGAGGTAGAAGCCGCACTTTTAAGGGCAGCGACTATCTCAGAGGTGAATTTATCAAGATCAGATCTATGTTCAATGTTACTACAATTAGGGTTTTGGCACAAAAGTGAATTAAAAGGCAGATTTATAGCGGATAACAGGCTGTCGGTGCAGGTCCTGAACCGCGCAAGGTCGTCAGGGGTTGCACGTTCCCACCTGATCCTGTTAGGTGGAGGAATTCCGGGATCAGCTGTGTTTGTAAACACAGCTGGTGCCGACTCCCAGGCAAATGAAACCCAGAGAGGGAAATGGTCTGATGAGACAAAGTCGTATAATACTCGCATTTCCGAGATGCTATCATGCATTGTGTCAGTACACAGACAATGGTCTAGCCAGGATGTTGTGCTGTGGGCATAGCTTACATACGTAAATGTTTTTTCAGAGAGCAATGCGATGTCGCTTAATATGAGGTTACAATCATGGCAGAAGGTTTGCAATAGGGGAGCAAATATGCCATCGGGGCGGGTATTAAGGTCGCCCAAAATACAGATATTTTCCGTATTGGCCTCTTGAATAATCGATTCTATTTTTCCTAATTTGTCCAAGTAGATGTCAATATTATTGTAACATTCCGTAGGCATATATACACATAACAGAAGTAAATCACTATTATTTACACTATTGGTAATCTTAACAGCTAGGAGTCTGTCATCTTCACACACAATACTCACATTGAAAGTTTTGCGCCACAAAACTGCGACACCGCCATAAGGACGCCCGCGCAGTAGGCCCCCACCCATGTCCATGGGCGAGGTGCCGTGCGCAATAAAGTCACTGTTCAAACCAGCAAGGAAATTCAAGTCATCTGGCATAAGCCAGTGTTCCTGGAGAAGGACAAAGTCAGAGACTTTACACAAGTCCTTAACAGCTTCGGCGGAGTTCTTGACAGAACGACAATTGAAAGATGATACCCTCAATGATTTCAGGTCGCTATCCGTGTTGGATGTGGCCGTCATTGTTCTGGTCTGAGGGAGGGACGTTTGCTGTGAAACCGTCTAACCAGGACACCACAGGGCCAAAAGGATGGTGACAGGACTTCCTCAGTAGCATCAGTGTCCACGGATACGTGGAAGGAAGTGTAGGAGTCAAACTTAGTGGGAAGGCTCGAACAGGACAGCGTCCAGTCTTGCGACAAGTTGTCGCGCAGGTACTGTTCAACATCTTTCGGCTCAGTGTCGGGTCCCAGACGCGTTACAAAGACCTCGGTGGGCCTGGCCTTGGCCGTCAACAGGGTAGAGGGCTTGTTGCCCGTGCCGACTATAGCTCTGGATTTAGTTTTTTTTCGTTTGACTACACTAAATCCGTCCGTGTCAGGAGCCGTAGGGACGCTAGATCTGCGGCGTCGACGAGGCGAGTGGGACGCCGAGGCGAGAGACTTGGGCTTTGTATTATCACCTTGACCTTGGGCGTGTACTTGGGCGGGTCCTTGGGATTTCTTCGTTGCCAAGGGATGCCCGGTCTGTTGGGGGTAGTTGTCAGACACCACGTCGGCGAAGGTGGCATTACGTGGCGTCGGCACAGTTTGTGATGCCGACAACCTCATGTTCTTAAGGTCGGCGATTTCTCGGCGAAGGGTTGCAAGTTCTGCCTGCACTTTCATATTGTCGATGGTAGAGGCCCTGACGACTTTCATTTCCTGTCGCATTAGCTGAACCTCCTGAAGACACAATGTGAAGTCCGTGTGTTCCAGCGTTACAACAGGAAGTCTGAGGGATGCAGACGCAAATGTCGGAAGCGTAAGCGGGTCAGCGGAGTGAAGAACCCGCAAAATGTCGGACATGTTTGTGACAGACTTGTTGTTGCCTTGGCGTTTCTTATTACGTTCGCTGGGCTTGCATGTGTCAAACACTAACTTCTTAGCAACTTCAATCTCCTCCTCGGAATAAGTCTCCAGGCACAGTTTGGAGACAATGTCGCCGGGCATCTTATCCATCTTGTTAACGACGAAGCACAACAGGTCGTTAATGAAGATATGTTTGGACTCACCATGCGAGGTAGGGGCTGCAGGTGGGAAGCGCTTGTTGTTACATCTTTGGCACAGAATTAAATCCCCTTGGCGGGTCTCAGCCCCGGTGCTGCGACAGTCCTCACAGGTAGGCATACTTGTGATGGGGAGGGGGGCTATCTCGTACACGCTCAGTGTGACGCCCTGTGTAACACGTAACAGATATACGAAAGAATCTGCCTCACAGACCTTGTTATTCTACGTAGAAGTGTAGTCTACGCCTAAAACACTCCGCGTTGTTACTCTGTATCAAACAAGGAGGCTGAGATCTCAATAATTTGAGAAAGGCAAATAACTCGCGCTGCATTTGTGACAAAGGTCAGCCATCTTGTCGGCCATCTTGATTTCGACGCAGAGCGTAAATCAAAATCTAATTCTGAATATTTTTCCATGGTATAAGTTGTTTTGCGTGTTTTATAAAACCTTAGCTTACCAGTATTAAGAGTCAAATTGTGACAGAAAGTTAATGTTAGCCTATCTTCATACATGGGGAGCTATATGCAACTTTGCATAAAACTAATGTCATGAAACTTATGCCATGAGACATGACATTGTATTTTCGTGCTGTGAATAGATAAATCATGTTTGTACGTCATTTTCCAAGCGAATTTCTTTTATCACAATCCTTAACCACGGTCAATTTCCTCATTGACGTTTTATTCATCTGGGAGCACTGCCACTACTTACCGCATGGGGGCGTTGTAACAAAGAGAATGCGGTTCCAAACATATGACTCTGTCCCTTTATTCATCTGGTTGCACTGCCACTAGTTACCGCATGGGGGCTTTGTAACAAAGAGAATGCGCTTCGAAACATATGACTCTGTCCCTCTCGTCTCGGTTCAAGGCTGTAGATTTTCTACTCAGATTGCCACCCTATTTGAACCACTTTGTGCGCTACTGTCCTCTCTTTCTATCACCTTGCCCCCTCCCAGTCTATCATACAGTTGTTTCTAATAATGTTACGACTGACACATACCAGTTGTGACGTAATGATTGATCCCATCCACGTGAATGGTCGCTCCCTCAATTGGATCAAGGTTACGGTCCAATACGAAGCCCTTTATGCCTTTGTGAGCCTGTGGAAAAAATATATTATGTAGACCATGTACGAGCCGATACTACATGAAACATTGAAGCTAACATAACTTTTCTACAAGTTAGTCCACCTGGACAGACACCATTGTTGAGTAAAGAAAATTATATTCGAGTCAGGATCTAGCCTCTGACTTATGCGTGGGTCACATTTCCAGAAAACGGGGCCCGGCCGAAAAATACAATACAGATAAGATACAACAAAGCACAGGAAACGTGAAAAATATTACTTCTTACAATAACTTATGTAATATATTCTTGATATTAAGTTCCTATTATTTGTTTTCAAACACAGTGGATTTGTACGCCTTCATGTGTGGTTTATTGTGCTTTGTGAAAGTTTGTCTTGAACTTTGAATATTGTTCCAAGGGCTAACCCTTTGTAAAAGCCTTCGGCTAGTTGGGCAGCTCTGTCTTTTTTACAGCCAAAAAAATAAATCAAATCAAATCAAGTTACAGTCAAGGGTGACACCGTGCGATTTCAAGATGAAATGCATTTACTGAAAGCGTCAAAGTTTTGCTTTCTCCTCCCATTACTTCGGAAGATATATGCTGTACTTCCCGGCTTGGAAATGTGACCCTAGCATAAATTTCACCTCTAACCGCCCTTCCACTGGATATGCCCATAGAAGATTGATTATCGACTTGTCTGAATCTTGGAAGGCTACCACTTTGTTTTATTACTTTTCATCGTTTTTCATAACTTATTTCAACAGTGACACGTAGAGAGAACAATATACAAATTTTTACACCTAGGTGGAGTGAGGAAAGTCGTGTAAAGTGCCTTTCTCAAGAGCAAAACATCAGTGGCGTGAGGGGATTCGAACTCGGGACCGCTGGGTTCCAGGCCGAACACCCTGCCGTTACACCACATGACCCCGTGATTTGCTGTCACTCACACCAAGAGAAACAAACACATCAACTATTTACTACATAACAATACCTCTGTTTTCACGGAGGTAATGAAATCAACGTTACCTCCTCGATGTAAGCAATCAGTGCCTTTCTGTTGTTTCTCCACTCTGTCGGAAGAGCGCCTTCTGGCGGGAATTTGTCGCACGACAGTTCCAGAGTGATTTCGAAACAGTTGGTGTGCAGGTAGTTAAAATCTTGCATTCCTAGAAACAGTGCAAAAAATGTGTAAATGCTGATTATTCTCTTTTATCACGTACTGCCCGTGTATTTCATTCAGGAAACTAGAAGCAAGGTTATGATTGACAGGAATGATTTTTAATAATGTTCGAATGGGCTATATGATCATATCATTACACCCTTTTCCTATGGGTATATGCTGACATACCATTATAAATATTATTGATCTGAATAGTCACCGCAAGGGTTGTTATTGTCATAATTTAGAAATATTTTCAATTTATTGTAATTATTTGTGTAAATCATCTAATTGAATTGAAATAAATTCATATTTCAATATCCAATCTTTTAGAAAAAAATTGGAACTATTGTCAGTCAGATTTTCTTTTATTAGAAATGTTTCAAAATTATTACAAATATTATCATAAAACCCTCTTGGTGACTTGATTTGATTTTTTGATTTGATTTATTTGGCTGTAAAAAGTACAGCCAGGGCTACCCAACTAGCCAAAGGCTAGTACAAAGGGTTAGCCCTGGTAACAGTATTCATTACAAACGTTCACAGAGTTCATTACAAACGTTAACAAAGCACACTTGGAATGGACTCTATCTACTTCTTTGTAGCCTTGCATACTCACCTCCAGCGACCGAGTACCAAGCGGCTCCGTTTGTGATGCCGCCTTGGCTGCCAAAATCCGAGTGCCCTTCGCAGCCTGAGTCTGGCAGTGACATTGTCCTGTGAACGTTAGCGTAGGTAGCGGCAAGCTGACGGAAGACGGCATCATCGGGCGCACGAGCGTAGACACCACGCTGCGAGCCGCCTAATGTTCAAGAGAGGCATACTGTGATTGGCTACAATGATTAACAACGGTGAACTTTATTCGCGGTTCCGAATACGCATGTGCGTTTCCAAAGGTAAAGGCCCATGAAAGGTAAACAAAACCCGTCTGGGTGTTCTTATGCAAATTTAGACAATGTCGATATGAGAACTGTTTACAAGCCGAGGGCCTTCACCTTTGACACTGCACATGCGTAATAAGTACCGCGAATGGGCTTATCGGATGCAACTGAAAAAAGGTTAAAGTAATCTGCCAAATGCAATTACTCGAAAGCACCTGAACGAGATTTTAAAACAGACATTTTAGACAACATCCGCCATCCTTCATCATCGTAAAAGTAATCCGTTTGTTTTGTTTTGTTTTGTTGTGCACGAGTTTCCAGTTTTGCGCCGCCATTTGCCCTTTGACCTAAAATGGCGGCGTGAAACTGGAAACTCGTGTATTGAACCTTATTACAAAACAGTGAATATACACAAGCATCTGAGCCAGGCTGATTTGCATTTGCACTTCTGTATTTCCCTATAGTTTCTGCAGTTCTTCAACTGTGATCATATGTATCCTCCATTTAGTAAATACGCACTTTGCTACCTTCAAGAGGTATGGGTTACACCAATTTACATTTGTGAAATTAGTTTCTCTTTCTCTTTAGTTTCTCAAACCGTTGAAACTTTTAGGGTTACAAATGAGACGTGTTAGACTAAGAATGCAGTACCTTTACTTTGATCGTAAGGGTAATTTGCTAACAGTGCTCCGTCGTGTAAATTGGCGCTGATGACGAACGGATACCGTTTTATCCATCTGATGACTGCCTCCGTTTCTGGAGCCACATTCTGTACAAAGAACAAGAAATTAAAATTCATTACAAAAAAGCCCAAAGACAACTACCTGCCAAAGGTTTAGAAGTAATTTTGTTGCCTTCCGCGGGGCAAATATGATTGGAGTTATACTCGCCACTAGGGGGCGCTGCGACGAGAATGCGGTTCCAAACGTGAATGGGTTTGTATCCCCGCTCGCCCCTTGTTTATGACAGGTGTACTCACGTTTGGTACCGCATGTGTCCCCTGGTTTTGTGTAAAGAAACCAATTACAGAGAGATAGCTTTTCACCAAGACTCAATTACAGTTGTTTCCGCCTAACAATGATGTGTACAGCATTCTTTGTGTATGTTCACTGTGACGTCAAAGATAATCAAGTTTTAATCAAATTACTTTGCAAAAGAAATAGTCAGTGCGAATAATAAGGAAGGAAGGAAGGAAGGAAGGAAGGAAGGAAGGAAGGAAGGAAGGAAGGAAGGAAGGAAGGAAGGAAGGAAGGAAGGAAGGAAGGAAGGAAGGAAGGAAGGAAGGAAGGAAGGAAGGAACACGTACCCTCTTCCAGTAGCTGTTTGGAATAGGGATGTGGTCAGTAGGGCCGCCATGTTGCTCGCTGTTGTAGGCGATGGTGTTGAGTGCTGGGAAGTTTCTGTTGAGGTCGATGCCCTGGACGTTCTCACGACCATTATTCCAGCGGTTACCTGGACCCTAACAAGCGAACAGTACTTGCGTTATTAGTATTCGCGGCGAACTTAAAGCCACGTAAAACATTTTGCCCAATACTGTATCGGTATTTGACTATAGCGCTGCGGCGAACTTAAAACCACCGCAAACACTCCATTTTCGTCTTAGCGCGAAATAACAACCACGCGAACTTTAATGCATTTACAGTATGTAGTTTACACTAATTTTGATATCTAAAAGCTAGCGTGTGTTAGGCAGATACAAAACAAACATGTTGTCATCTTCACAATTTTGAAAGAAACAAGTTATTTAAAGATAGATAAAAGATAAGTCTCCGAGATATCTCCACATTTTTTCACATCATACTAGTTTCGAATTGTCTTTCTGCTAAGATCTTCCGACTTATTTATTCATCCGAAAAAAAGACCTCAATATCATCAATGGCTGAAAAAGATATAGGATCATAGTTAATATTTTCCTTTGTCTTCGATCTGGAACGTATACGTTGTATACTGTTGTTTGTTTTGATTTAGATTAGCCTTCATATTGATCTACATAAAGTTATTAGCATGATTTTACGATGTAATCCAAGGAAAGAAATAAACATGTAATTGGAATGAAAAACTTGAACGTAGTAACTTGAATGTTCAGCTGTGTTGGTAAGTTGACCTGTAATTTCTCTTTTTCGTTCTTGGAAATTACAGTTCAACGTCGATAGAAAAATTGAAAGGTGTTTGCTTGTTTGCCTTATGTTCACAATGATAACAAAAGCTATCCACCACTCAAAAATTACGACCATAGTACATCCAGAACTTGAGTCAAGAACTTTGAAGTCCCGTTGCAGTACTTTAGGTAGCCGCTAGATGGCTCATTATCGAACTTGATCTTCATTTTCCCCAATCCCCACCAACCTATTAAATTTCATCACGATCCATCCAATGCCTATCGAGTAATACGACCAACAAACAAACCGACAAACACAAAAGGTCCACTGCATCACCGAAGAAACCCGCCAGAAGGCCCATCTTCGACCTTGACTTTTGTACCCCAACAAAAATCACCAACATTCATCCATGGCATCAAGAGTTATATCGCAAACACCATCACTCCACAAATGAAGACAAGAGTTCCACGACCTCATATCTCCATGAACAATTCTATTCATGCAAATGACATACACATTTGCATTATATATGCTTAGACATAAACACCTTTTCTAACTTACACACGTTGCAATATTGACAGGCCTATAATTTATGAATTAGGTGAATTATGGTGTTTTGAATTAATTATGCAAATCAGGAGTTTATTTGCATAATTGGTATCTGTTGATGCTTCACTTTCCATAAACTACATATGTTACATTTATTAGAGTCTAATAATGGAAAACACTGCAAATATATATTTTCCTCCTTAGCTATGCAAATTAAGTCTCAATTAGCATAATTGGTATCTGGTGATGATCCACTTTACATAAACTACATACGTTACATGTATTTGAGTCTGATAATGGAAAACACTGCAAATATAGATTTTCCTCATTAGCTATGCAAATTAAGTCCAATTAGCATAATTTGCACTTCAGTGTGTATATCTCTATCTAAGCTATCTGCATTTTAAATATCATGGAAATCCGTTGTTCCTTTGTTCAGTTATTCTCCTTAGAAGATTTTCACAAAAACGTCCCTGCAGTTCCAGGGGAAGCTGCTAGGGGGCCCAAACCTACACCACTTCTTTATACATCACAAGCTATCTGCCACCTAAAAGTCAAGACAACAGCACATCCAGGTCAAAAGATACAAAAATTGAAGTTCTGCTGCAGTACCAAGGTCACATACCAGTGGGCCCAAAATCGATCTTGAATTTCGGCTTCACAACACCTGCCCACATACCAAATACCATCGTAATCCATTAAGATTCCTGAGTAATACTGACTACAGTAGTGCGGAAACACAAACAGACATACAAACAGACAAACAAACAAACACACACACACACAGACACAGACACACCCAAAACTATATCTCCATTTGTCATGGAGATAGATATAACCTTCTGCCTACAACGAAGGCAACAACATACGAGAGAATTTATGACTTTGAGCTAGACTCTAACCTTTCGTGCTGCTATTTCGTATCCGTCTGGGTTCATGGAGGCGAGGATATGGATTCGGGTGGATTTGATCAGTCGCTTCACTCGCCAGACACTTTTAAAACTGGAGGATATGTTCAGAGTATAACTTTGATTTAGAGAAAAAACACATCTATAGCAAACTGATTGTTCTACATATCCCATTTGTTGTGAGGTAATGTGTCAGACTGCTTTATGCCGGTCATTGTTTTTCAGCTTAATTAATCAAAATGAATGTGAAAATTTACATAAAATTATATTAGTTGCTTTTCTGTTCAAATAAAGAAGTATATTTCATTTAAGGAAAATAACGTTCTTTTGACACAACCTATAGGTAGCGAAAATCTAAATTGCCAACTCCAAGGTATAGGTAGAACCAGAGTGACATGCACTACTCCTTGCCGCATGGTGGCGTTGCGGCAGGAATAGGCATATGGTCCCATGCACGCGTTACTGAGTGTATATCCCCGACATATTTTTTAATGACTAGTGTGAAATTACAGAAAGCCTTTTTCCGTGAACATTTTCATCAGGTTGGTGATTGTAAGTGATGATAAAGTTAGAAATCATACACTACAAAGTTTTGTTGAAGACCGACGTTGCGGTAAACGTCTGTCAAATACTCGGGCCAATTCTGGCTGGTTCTGCAAGCTTGGTGTCGCTGCTAACAAATGCTGTCCAAACGATAATGTGCGTTTGTTTTCTTCTCTGAAACGTCGGCGAGGTAAATTGTCTCTAGGCGTTATCACAAGAACATTTAGTTTCCTCTGACATACGACGCTCGTTCTCATTTAAATGTACACATTTTGTAATCTCCGTTACCGATTGAAATAAGACGTTCCTGGCATTAGGATATGCCACATATAAGATGACAAACTGTAGTTTTTATTACGGCTTAAAACTTTTCTAGCTTTTAAAAACGGCAGTTGCGTACCTTATATGTGGCATATGTTAATGTCAGGAACGTCTTAATTCTAACGGTAACGGAGATTACAAAATGTGCACACTAAAATGAGAACGAGCGACGATTCTGATGAAGCTTCGTACATTTCGTTTCTTGCTATTAAGATGAATATTCATGCCTACCTGTTACACAGATACTGCATGAAGAGGAGTAACATCTCTCGCCCGGTCACCTCGTTCCCGTGCATGTTGGCCACGTACTTGACTTCCGGTTCGCCTGTGGTGGGAAAACCGGATGTGAATATGCCCTACCGTTTACACCACAGACCAACTTTACAATGTAAATTTCAAATCAGCACTCCATGGATTTTCTTGGCTTCTGATTTCCGGACCCCTTGCATGTTTACATTAGGAGGTCTTGTCAGGAAAAAGCGACAAATCCTTGTATACGTCCAGTATAAACCTTTCAAGTCGTGCAAGCTTGCCTCGATGAAATGTCATTGATAACAAAAAGAAAACCAGTTGTACTGAAATACATGGAATTGTTGAACTGATTTCTTTTGATGGAAGAAACAAATGTCATTCTTGTTCTTGCGGTAGGCTCTAATAGTCTTTTTCTTTGCTTCGTTCCGATATTTAATTAGCAGTTAAGCACGTTGTGGCAAAACCAACCACTGACACGGGGATTTAAGCCCCCATCTCACTGGACCCGCAGCACGTTGGCGGCTTCACTGTGTCGTAAGTTGGATTTGTGTTACCCTTGACTTTGATTCTTTATGATGGGAATATCATGCAAAATGTATAATTAAAAAGACAACAAAGCGTACAGAGCGTAAAAAAGATTCGTTTTTATCGATGAAATTCGTTTAGCGCGCTGTCAAATCGCTGGGTCACAGCGTGGTCACCAAAGTGCCGCAGGTCCCCTGAGATTGGTTCTAAAGACAATTTTGTCCGTAATTACAAGACTATAGAATTTTGTACGACACATATATTATATGCATCCCACTACTAACCCCAAAATGCCATCAGTTTGCGACGACTATAAACTGGAGACATGTCCCCACAAATTTACTATCATTTTTGAACTTGACGATCTGATATCTCACCTGTACCTGGTTCGTGGGTTCCAGGGTTGTCCGAAAACTCGATGACCGTCAGGTTCCGTCCTTGTAGAAATTAAAACTTGAAGATATCCCACCTAGTACGTGAACTCCAGGGTTGTCCGAAAACTCGGTGACTGTCAGGTTCCGTCCTTGTATAAAATAAAGCTTGAAGATATCTCACCTGGTTCGTAGGTTCCAGGGTTGTCCGAAAACTCGATGACCGTCAGGTTCCGTCCTTGTATAAAATAAAACTTGAAGATATCTTACCTGGTTCGTGGGTTCCAGGGTTGTCCGAAAACTCGATGACCGTCAGGTTCCGTCCTTGGACACTCCGCCCGATGTTGTACACCCTGCTGATGTCCGGGCAGGCCGAGTGGGTCTCTGCGATGATTCTCTGCAGGTCTTCATACCGGTGATGGGCGAACTCGTAAGGTAGCCCGACTCCAAGTGTTGTGTGTATGGTCAGCAGAACTAAGGAAAGCCTGAGCCATAGGTCTGCCATGTCGGGCCGTTGTAGCCTTCGTTCGAAGGATACCTCTACAGATGAGATTTGCCGACCATCGTGTCAGGATGCTAAATATAATTCAAGAAGAAAGTGGTGAATCTATTGGCCTACTCTGCCATATCATGAACATTTCTCTATGCATGTAACTTACACACATCTACTAGCCGGTTTTGCAGAAGGGGGGGGGGGGGGGGTGACTTACCGTGAATTAAGTGGCATATACCTCAGATTTCGAAACATTACTACAAACTACGTTGATGAAGGTTAGACATCCTAGTAATAAGATACGCCAAAAATAGTTACTCAAGCAACTGGATAAAATTTTGAACATAACTACAAACTATTATGATAAAATGGCAATATGGAGGCTTTTTCAGCCTACATGTTTTTGGCTTTTGCCGCCACAAAAACACTACATTGAGTAAATTTTAAACACAACGCTGATACTGGGTAGCATTTTCAGCATATATACATAGCAGTCTGAGCTTGAATATTCAATGAACAAAGGTCTTACCCATGGCGAAACAAACTTGTCTGTTCAATGCGGTGATGAAGTAATTTTGAGGTCGCGTCAGACTACTTTGAGAAGAACTGACTACAGCTAAATTAAACCACGAAAGAAAATGGCGGACAGCAAGTTGATAAACCGGATCATCCAGTCGAAACTGTGGAGTTCTAATTACTCATGGAAACATAAGTCACCATGTAGATTTTTCATTATTGGGCCACAGAAATGCGTTGCTCCCTGTGTCTTTGGAGACATTCCTTTATAGTTCAACTGGTAACAGCCTCATGTTTCCAATTAGTTGCTAACTGGAATCCGCGGTTCAATCCTGGGTCAGAACATTTCAGCTGGGGCTGCACATGTTTTCGGCAGGGACGTAAATGGGGTCCCGCGTTAGATGATCATGGGGGCCCTCGGGAAAGGGCTAGCAACCCATTTCTGTAAAATATGCCCTTCTACTGAGACAGCAAGGGAATTTGATGACCTACGTGCCACTAGACACTACATGGTGAATAGCAGCAATAACCCTGTATCTCCAAGCAGATGTAGAGTCTGGCTCTGTGTTTTGAAAGCAATGCGGGCAACTAGAAAGGCGCGTCAAAGTGCGTCTAGATCTCACAAATCTGCTTGATCCTTGGGCCGACCCTACATTTAGAGACAGTAGGTCAGGGTCACCCACTTTCCTAGACACGCCCTTTAATCGACCTCTTTTGAGACTCAGATTCGAACCGAAGGATGTGTTTAAAGGTTCATAATGGCGTTAGGATCATATCATTTCCAAACTACCATAATTGTCAAGCTAAAAACATCCTTTAAAAGCTGACACCTTCCCACGTCGTAATTGTGAGTTTGCTTTGCCAGATTTAGTCGTTTAGGCAAAAAAGGAAGAGATTTGTCGGGTCATGGCTGATTCGAATCTGAGTTTTAAAAAGAGAGGTCCATTTTACGGGGTGCTGGAGTTTAAAGGGACTCTTATATAGTAGTCTAGTCTCATCTTATACTACATCATTCTTCTTTAGAGTAGAGAAGATTAGTTATCTATAATCGTTGTTGAACAGCAGAAGTTGCCAGAACGGTTGTATCTTATTCAAGCTTAAGGGATTAAAAAAAAGTCATTGCAATATGACGCTTATCCTTTCAGTTCTATCCCTGTTTGTATCATAAATGTTGACAAATACGTACGATTCACTTATTCGCACGTCTTGTCAAACATTTTCTTTTCCATAATGTACAAGTGACGGCAAGAAAATAAATTGAGTACAACTCGAGTCCGCCGTCACTTCGTCTGTGTCACTTCATATGTATTATTTGATGTTTTCTTTGAATAAGAAAAAAAAAATACTACGTAAGATTTAATTTCATGCGACGTACAAAAGGCATGGATTAATACGGAATGTTGTTAATGAAATGTAATGAAATAATAAGGAATACAAGAAAAAGAATGTTCACCATCCTTTTCATTCGTACTTAGAAATCATGTATAACATTTACATCTAGTGGCCTAAGAAATGAAATCGCCACATCTGCCCAACACGTTTTCTTCAGACTTTGTATATACCCTGCTAAAGACCTAGAGGTTAGAGAGGTCGTCTACAGTCATGCTCCGATAGCTTGCCAAACGCCTCTGTCCCCAGGTTACCATGACGACGCCTTTACGTCATGTGCGTCATCATTTCCACATGGCTCACTTCCGCTACTCTCCAAGCAGATGAGTGGTTCCGGCTGGACAAAGTAGAAAGCCCGATAAAAACGCCTTAAAACACGTAAAACTCCAGCCATTCCTCTGCTTGGAGAGTACACTTCCGCGGACAAACGAAACATCCAAGAATGTAGGGTTTGGCTCAGTGTTTTACGTGTTTTCTGTATGAGTGTGTATGCGTGTATGTATGTATGTGTGTGTTTGTGTGTGAGTGTGTGTTAGCGTGTTTGTGTATGTGTGTGAGTGTTTGTGTATGTGTGTTTGCGTATGTGTGTTTGTGTGTGTGTTCGTGTGTGTGTGTGTTTGTGCGTGTGTTCCTGTGCTTTTGTGTATGTGTTTGTGTGTGTTTGTGTGTGTATGTGTATTTGTGTATATTTTTGCGTGTGTGTTTGTGTATGTGTGTGTGTATGTGTGTGTGTGGTGGGGGGGTGCGTGTGCGCCGCGTTAAACAGACGTACAAAATGACGCAAAACACACTTGGAGAGAAAGGTCAAGCCCATACAGCTCTGTGTTGGTTAAATTTACAGGTCACTATTCTAAAAGAGGTTATTTTCCTTCTCAGGCTTCTTTTTCTCAATCATTTCTTCTTCCTTTCAACTTGAAGGAAATTCTTGAGAGGAGGCCCAATGCTTTTTCGATAGCTAATAGCGCAATGCGGCTTTGCTACGGCTCCTGTATCTGGAGCTATTTATGGCTCGCTTTTAGTGCCAAGTCACTGGGCCATCCCGAGTTTTCTCGATAAGTGTTTCTTGATTCTTTTACGTGCACGTTTGACGCCTGAGGGTAGGGCATAAAAAGCCCTCATACACGTGAACGGCGCCGCCGGCTTTACGTCGCCATCCGAAATGACGAATGACATATCTCTCAAACACAGTTCCAGCAGGGTTTGAACTTCCGTTCTCTGGATCTACGGGATTTGATCCAATCTACTAAAGGCAAATGTTTCCTGAATCATTTCTTGGAAATTCACTAGGAAAAGAAGAATGAAGGAAGTTTCTATCAAGATTCTAGCGGTATCTTTGGCAGCACTGTCTTCACGGTCCGTTACCATGGTCACGGGAAGATGACGTGTCCGAATGTTTACCCAGATGTGCCGCTCCAGGGGCTTCATTCTGGGAATCAAGGGTCAGGGTGCTTCCGGTGGGTATAAAAACAACCGTCGCGATCTTGCAGCAACAGTCAACCGCAGCATTTCCGAGGAGACAGCGGACGCTATTTGCACTGATCAGGGGGCCGAGTCCACTGCTAGCAGACAGGACACCTATTCCATTCCAGAGACCACAGTAACCGCAAGAGACACATTGTTCGGATTCCGACCTCTGGATTCCAACTAGACCGCGTGTAACGTAAGTATGTTGGAGCAAATGTGTATTACGTATACGTAGTCTGCATGCTGGGACAAATGTCCAACTCAAGCAAACATGGAGTTGGATCTAAACTAAATCTTTCGGTTTTAGAGGGTGCACTCGTAGACCAATGACTCACCATTGGAATATTGAATATTACCATTATAGTGATTTTTATCATGTGATAGAAGGTTATTAGTTTAATGTGCCGATTTTGCTTATCACTGCGATTGCTGAAGAATAGGAGTGTGAATACTTGGTTTTGGGGAAGGTTCGGTTGCAGAGGGTTCGTTTATAGGAAAGGTACGTTTAATTAGAATATTTTCGACCTTTTTATTTCCTCTTTGCAAACTATTGGGTGTCATGATGTATTGGGTCTTGTTTCGGTCGTATTTCGAATTCCGTATGCCCGAAACTCGAGGGTGGTGTTATTGGAAGTTTTATAGTGGGCTTGGAGGGCTGTATAAGTTAAACTAAACAGATTATTTGGGAAGTACTAAGAACGTACGTGTGAAGTAATAGCAGTACAAACAGAGCTGTTTTATTTGTACGTCGCTGTCAAATTTTGAGGAACAAGCATCACCGTGTACTTTATACTACAACCAAAGAGGTTAGCATGGAATTACATCCATGTTGGTAGTTAACCGTGATATAGTACGGAGCTAAAACCTTGCATTGAAGTTGTATGCATGCAACCACATTGCTGCAGACTATCGTAGAACGTGACTGGAATTATAGTGCTTGTTGGAAGCCTAAGAGCACGAGTCCCGCTGAACTCTTGAGGGGGGTAACCTTGAAAAACAGTCAGTGGGTCACCACAACCCCAGCCTACTGACTCTGTACCAAGGGCCCTAGAGCAGGGACCTGAGCACTCTCCAAGCAGATGTAGGGTGTTCTGTTCCGCACTTTTTATACCATCTAGCCTGACATGTATCTGTCAAATGGAATTCAAACATTTCACTGTCACTGGAGGTGTCTTGGCAGATTCAGAGTTTAGTAAATTCGATAACAATTGTTATATGCAATGCAACATTTGGATTGTTCAAAATGTGTCAGTTAAGCCACATAATTCTCAGTAGACCCCCCACCACCCACATACATACATGTAATTTCTGTACGACCCTTGTACATGCGTTATTTACTTATTGATCTATTTATCAGATAAGACAGCTGGCAAATTGTTTTTTCCAGGGGACATAGAATTGACACAGATGGACTCATGATATTGAAGAAGGGGAAAACAGCCTCACTGCTTTCTTCTTAAATCAGATTTCTAAATCCTGATTTTCTCCTTAATTTCAAGTTCACTGTGTTGAATTTGACTTTTCGCCTTTGGGTAAGGGGATCCGACTTCAACATCCAACAATTATGTTACACTGTATCATTTGCTTCATGCACATGAAATTAAGTTTATCACGTTTGTTACAAGTATGGTCATCATATTTCGTTACAATTTCGTCTACTTAACTTGTGAAATGATTAGCGATTTGCCATGGTGCTGCAGTGGAAATTCAGGTTTTGATATCTCGTGTTCTGAACATGTTATGGTCATGATTTTCAAGTAGTAAATAGCTCTTGGGAGGGAGAGCAAGTGATGTAGGTTCCCCCCCCCCCCTAGCGTCTTTTTTTTAACTGCAGGAGCCGATTTCGTTTCAAACTTTGAGAGAAAATAATATAGGTTTGCCACCACTACGTCTGTAATGTCTTCCAGCTTGAATTTTAAACAAAGAAAATCTATATTTAGCATTCTGACACGGTTTTCATTATACCTTATCTGTAGAGACATCCTTTGTACGGAGGCTACACCGTACGTACCGGTCCGACATGGCAGACCTATGGCTCAGGCTTTCCTTAGTTCTGCTGACCATACACACCACACTTGGCGTCAGACTACGTTACGAGTTCGCCCATCACCGGTATGAAGACCTGCAGAGAATCATCGCGGAGACCCACTCGGCCTGCCCGGACATCAGCAGGGTGTACAACATCGGGCGGAGTGTACAAGGACGGAACCTGACGGTCATCGAGTTTTCGGACAACCCTGGAACCCACGAACCAGGTGAGATATCTTCAAATTTATTTTGTACAAGGACGGAACCTGACAGTCATCGAGTTTTCGGACAACCCTGGAGTCCACGAACCAGGTGAGATATCTTCAAGTTTTATTCTGTACAAGGACGGATCCTGACAGTCATCGAGTTTTCGGACAACCCTGGAACCCACGAACCAGGTCAGATGTCGTAAATTATGAATAACTTGATTTAATTATCTTTATAATCTATCTATGAATGATAGTCCAATTTTGTTGACATTTCTCCAGCTCCGAAAAGACTGGCTTAGATTGTTGTCGCCAGTTTGTCCCATAACAGCCTGCTTAAAAATTCTACGACGTCAAAATCGTACGACGACCTATGACGAATGTGGCCGCTCCGTAAGATACAAGCGACGACTTCAATTATCTTTTTTCATGGGTGTTGTAGTCGTCATTTATATCAAGTGTCAACCTGCTTATATTTTTTTTCTGTTATTGCCTCATGTAAGTAACCCTGTCTCTCTCAATCTCTGTCTTTGGATCTCTCACGATCTCTCTCAAGAAGTTGTGACAATCATAGACAGTTAGTGCAGAACCAACGCCGCCGCCCCCCCCCCCCCCCCCCCCGTGTACAACTGACAGTTCAGTCCAGCTGCTGTGCTTAGGACTATTATAAGAAAAAAGCTAGTACTTAGAGAACACCAAAAGAATCACAAATATCTGTTATATTGTTTCCTCTATCAAAAGATATGAGTTTTACAATTCCATTTTCTTCAGTAACGCTGGCATAAGCTACGAAATGGTTTACTTTTTGTGTCCAATGACCTTTCATCGAGCTAAGCTTGGCTGATTTTGGACTGTGTTTGAACGTATACACTAGTCGCCTGGGGTCCGGAAATCAGAAGCCAAGAAAATTTTTGCCGGGGTTGTGGAGTGCTGAATGAAAGTTTACGCTGAAAAGTTGGTCATGTGGTCTGTGGTGTAAATGTTTAAGCTTGTCTGGACGGTGTATATGTCTCGAGACGCATGGCATGGGTTATAGGAGGAGAGCGAATTGCTGAATCTCACAAGGGCTGAGATCTATCTAATCTAGATATCCATTAATGTTACTCTTTTTCCAAGTATATGATATCATGATATTATGAAATGAAGGAAGGAATTGCAAAAGATTCCTTATTACTGAGGCAAAGCTATAATCTTATGCAGTCGGTCTCAAAGCCACTGGTGGTCCTTTAGAATTGCAATATTTTTGTATCAACAGGGCTAGAGATACCCCCATATTCATAAAGGTTATTACTTATAACTTCTGCTATATACATAGTGACGTCAGTGATATCCATTTCCGGTTTTCCCACTACAGGCGAACCGGAAGTCAAGTACGTGGCCAACATGCATGGGAACGAGGTTACCGGACGAGAGATGTTACTCCTCTTTATGCAGTATCTCTGTAACAGGTAAACATCATCATCTTATATTTCTTACTCAGACTAGTCAGAGTATCATCTTTGCTTTCTCCTAAAGCCAACACTCAAATTATGGCAAAAAAGCCCACCTCTCACTGGACCCGCGGCACGCTGGCGGCATCGCTGCGTCCTGGATTTGTGTTACCCTTGACTTTATAATGGGAATATCATTCAAACCCTACAAGTATGACTAAAAAGACAACAAAACACACAAAGCTTAATAAGTTCCGTTTTTTTTTAGTACTTTGTCAATTTGATCGGCCGTAGCGACGCTACCAGCGTGCCGCGGGTCCAGTGAGAGGGGGGGGGGGGGGACTCAAGCGACGTTGTATTTACTCCATAATTAATTGCCGTTGTATCTATTTCCGTCATCGTCACGTATCGTGCTTCATGTCATGCCTGGGCCTGATACGGGTGTTCCGGACCGTGTGATAACTATCCGGATCACATAGGGTTCGGGAGTGTTATCACACAGGCTTCCATAGAATATTTCGAACGCATTTCGAGCGCGCCGGTTGCGCGGCCGTCGGAAATTCGAATACCGGATTCGGAGATTCGAATCAATGTTGCTACAATTTCTTGTTCGAGGACACAAAACTCCCTCAACTTCTGGCGCATTCTGCATTGAAATGTGTGTTTTCTCGGGTGGGTATGACCAAGGTATGACATAAATAAAATCGGTCCCAGCCCTCCCGGCCGTCGGGCGATCCGACCCGCGGTCGGGCTGATACCTCGGGTGATACGGAATACCCCGTGTTGTATTCTATATGTATATATGGTACTCATTTTTCTTGATTATATTTACTGAACATCATATGTTCCACCAAATAAAAAACGACTCTTTCTACACACCAAAGTGATTTCTTCAATCAATGTTTCGGTGACCATTGTCACCTTCGGGGCAATTCTGACTGGTTCAAATTGCACTGCAGCACAGGTGTCGCTGCTTATAGATGCGTTCCCAAACGCAACATATTTACATATATACAGTCACAGGGAATAGCATCTATGAGCAGCGACACCTGTGCTGCAGTGCAACGTGAACCAGTCAGAATTGCCTTTAGGAAGGTGTCAGGCGGTCACCGAAACGCTGATTGAATAGATCACTTGGTTGAATGTGTAAAAAGAGTATTTTTATTCAGTGACTTACCAACCTGATGAAACTATTCACGGATATTTTTCACCAGTTTTAACAGCGTCTGGCGGGTGAAGCGCTTGATCAAATCAACCCGAATCCACATTCTCGCTACCATGAACCCAGATGGATACGAAATAGCAGCACGACAGGTAAGAGTGTGAGTTTATGAACTCTCGGATATCTTCTTTTGTTACTGTCGTTGTTACTGTTGTTGTTTTTGTTGTGTTTGTAAGACAAACAAGCATATAGTAAACAGCTTTTTTCTTACATGAGCACTGTGGAGAGCGTATCCAGGGACACCGACTGTCTAGAGGGATTGCCTGGCTTGGGATTTAGTATTTTCTGTATGCCAAATTTAAACCTTTAGATATCAACATCGCTGTAGTCTTTAATTTAAAAAAAAAACTTAACTTGTAAGTTCATGCCTAGATATAAAGTCCAAATATCCACAACAATATCTGCTACACATGCCAGGCGCATGTACCGCAGCATTTCCCTTAGAGGGGCAAAATGTACCACGAAATATGGCATATCTATGTTATAACACAGGGTTATCATAGCTGACCCAGAGAAATTCAAAATGGCCGACGTAACTGGAAAAAGGTCTATTACAAGGGAACAAACACACATGATAACGTAAAAGAGGTAAAAGGTGTCAAATGATCAATCAAACAAGTGCATTTCTGGGAGGGGGTGTGACTTCTACTTTGTAGGCAGTGGCTAAAAATAGGCCCACGTTTCCAATGATACGTGGGTTTTGTAATTTTGAAATAAATGCATTTTTTTCTTCGATTTTGCAGTTGGTTGAAGCTCGCGGAAATTGTGATTACATATTATTATAATCAAGGTGATAGTTTATTTGCTAGTGCAAGCACAAAGTACATGGTAGACACATAAGAGACATACATGTGACAATTTACAGCTATAATAACGCACTCATGTACTGTTTGTTCTGTCAGGGTCCTGATAACGGTTGGAGGAGGGGCCGAGAGAACGTCCAGGGCATTGACCTTAACAGAAACTTCCCAGCACTCAACACCATCGCCTACAACAGCGAGCAACATGGCGGCCCTACTGACCACATCCCTATTCCAAACAGTTATTGGGAGGGGGTACGTGTTCTTTCTTTCTCACTCTTTCTTTCTTTCTCATTCTTTCTTTTTTTGCTCTTTCGTTCTTTCTTGCTCATTCTTTCTTTTTTGGCCTTCTATCTTTTTGCCGTTCTTTCTTTCTCCCTTTCTTCATTCCTGTAGTTTTCCTTCCATCTAATTTTTCCTGTTTCTATCCTTTTGCATAATCCTCACGTCGCCGGTGTGTTGTTTAAACACCACTCTTGTTCTTGTTTCTTTCCTCAGCTATTACTTGAATGAGTTAGTTACTGATTTAAAAAAAAAAAGATTTCAAATGATGCCGCTGTTAAACATGTAGTACCTGACAATGCTGTGGCGTTTTCTACATTAAGTATAATTCTAAAATTTTCTTCTTTTCTCTGGCTTAAACGTTTTTATCAATAATGTATTACTGCATGAACAAAACAGTTAACTCTATGTGAAAGAAAACCTCTCTTGTGAATTACATAAAATTTAAAATCGCTATAAAATGGAGAAAGAAGTTCTTTACGCACAACCAGGGGACACATGCGGTTCCAAACGTGAGTACTCCAGTCATGATCCTGGACGAGCGGGGATACCGTGAAGCCCAGTCACGTTTGGGACCGCATTCTCACTGCAGCGCCCCCTATTGGCGAGAAGTATAACTCCAATCATTATTTTCCTGCGTATATCTGCAGTATGACTACTAAACCGTTGGAAGGTAATTGCCTTCTAATGATGTATAAAAAAGACTAATTTATTGTTATATTTTTTTACAGAATGTGGCTCCAGAAACGGAGGCAGTCATCAAATGGATAAAACAGTATCCGTTCGTCATAAGCGCCAATTTACACGACGGAGCACTGTTAGCAAATTACCCTTACGACCAGAGTAAAGGTATGTATTGTCATTGTCATTGTATTCCTTTGTTTCCTTTTCTTAAAATTTGATAACCCATTTCCCAAACAAACATTTTCTCAACGAAATAGAAACGTCACGGTGCCACCCATACCTCTTAAAATTTACTTATTTATATAACTTTTTTGTTATTCTTCTAATGCTTGCTTACTGTCATTTCTCTGCAAAAAAAAGAATTCTTTACGTCACCAAAACAAAGTTTTACGCATCAGTCTTTTTTTTTACTTGCATCCAATGAAATAGCATTGCTCATCATTGCGTCTTATTTAAATGCCCCCTCTTATTTTAACACTTTCAATCTATGTCTAATATTGAGAAATTCATTTTTATCATCCGTTTTGACCATACTATATCAAACAAGTCCATTTCAACTATTTCTTACATCACAAAGAGACAAGAAGCCGAACCTACGAATTAGAGTAGATTTAGAACCGTTGTTTTAGATCAGTATTAGAAATCCTATGTGTCATTATATGAACATTGCCATGTATTCTGTACCTGTATGCATGTACTTAGCCCGTGCTAGGGCATGGATGTACAATAAATTAGATGTTATTATTATTATTATTATTATCAACCACTAGACGACCGATCGTGGAAATTTTACACTCCTGCCCCCGATGATGCGGTCTTCCGTCAGATTGCCTCTACCTACGCTAACGCTCACAGGACTATGTCAAAGCCAGACTCAGCCTGCGACTCCAACTCGGATTTTGGCAACCAAGGCGGCATCACAAACGGAGCCGACTGGTACTCCACCACTGGAGGTACGTATATGCAAGGCTCTACAGATAGCACATATCAAGACTAGTTAGATATTTATGGTATATACATCTAGTATAACTGTAAATATATTAAAACATAGTAAAAAATAATTCAATGTCTCGTCCCACGTTGCATATGGTGACCTATACATTTTTTTCTCAATTAGAAATATAAGACCTGTCGAGTTATATAATCACCGAGTAAACCATTGAGTGAGCGAAGCGAACGAGGTGGCTTAGGTGTTAATTAGAGGAACCGAACATGCCTTATGTTAATGTTAGCATAAGTGGAGATGGAAAGGGTGTAACGTTATCATTATATTGCCTATTGACATTAAATTCATCAGTTTTGTTTCGATAAATCAATCTTCCACTAAATTTAAAAAAATTCACAGTTCCAACAAATCCCTCCTTTTCTTACTACTTCTAGGAATGCAAGATTTTAACTATCTTCACACCGACTGTTTCGACATCACTCTGGAACTGTCGTGTGACAAATTCCCGCCAGCAGGCGCTCTTCCGACAGAGTGGAGAAACAACAGGAAGGCGCTGCTTGCTTACATCGAGGAGGTAACGCTGATTTTGTTGGTTATGGCTTCGGGCAGACTGTGATATTGAAGTACTGTATCAACGGGCATCCAATACCATTTTTGACGTCTATATTTAGTTCAGGATGTTTTATCTTATATACTTATATACTTACGCATTTATTTTGGACACCCTAGCGGCTTGTTAAGAACTGCAGGAGCAGATTTGTTTCAAACTTTGAAAGAGAATAACTCAAGATGGTGTTGACGGATCGTTATGACATTTTTATTTTTGTTTATGTTAGGTATGAAAAACAAACAAGCATAGTAAACAACTTTTTCTTACATAAGTACTGAGGAGAATGAATTCACGGACACTAGCTAGCTGTCTTGGGGGGTTGCCTGGCTTTTGGATCTAGTACTTTTTGTATGCCCAATATAAGTCTTTAGATATCAACATCGCTGTAATCATGTTTGCCAAACTCACGGTCATTGGCCAATTACGATGGAACAAACAGATACAAGGACGTATGATGTATCTAGAATATCTATCTGAATATTAGATAAACTCAGTTTTCATCTTCAACAATGTTGTCTGACCAAGTCGACTACGTACGTGTACCTTCTGAAAATTAAATACATGTACTAGTTCATGTTTGACATATCACACGCCTGGACATTTAGCATAGTATCAACACATTTTCATTTTTACTTCCCGTATAGGCTCACAAAGGTATAAAGGGCTTTGTATTGGACCGTAACCTTGATCCAATTGAGGGAGCGACCATTCACGTGGACGGGATCAATCATGACGTCACAACAGGTGGGTGGCTGTCGTTAGCAGTGTCAGCAAGATTACCAGAAACAACTGCGTGATTGACAGGGATGGGGCAAGGTGATAGACGGGACACAATGGGTTACGGTGGCTGACTGGAGTAGAAAATCAATCTACGGTCATGAATAGAGACGAGGGGGATATAGACTCAGTCATGTTTGGGGCCGCATTTTTTTGCCAGAACGCCACCATGCGACGGGGAGTCGTATATCAAATTGCACCTTGATAACGGCAGGTGAAACGTCAGTGACGAAATTGACCTGATTAATCTATTCATGTACAAAGGTACAATGTCGTGTTTTTTTTTCTTTTCATGTTTCTATGGCATTAGTTTCATGACGTCAGTTTCACGCACACTTGCACGTATATGTAGTTTTCAATGTATGAGGGTAGACTAACACCAACGTTGTTTTGTCGCTTGCAGCAAAAGACGGTGACTACTGGAGAATTTTGGTCCCTGGTACCTACATGGTCACTGCTTCTTACAAGGGCATGACCAGAACCAAACAAGTGACGGTCTCCACTAAAAGAGCACGGACTCTGAACTTCGTCATGGGTGTCTTGAGAACAACACGTGCACGTGTGGTCTTCTCGAGTCCTACATTCGTACAACAAAGAGGACCTGTTCCTAATTAGAATCCTAGGCGCTCGTTTCATTTTCCATGAGAAACAGGGGACCGATATATAAGTGACAGATAACAGACACGTTTGGGATAAAACGATTAACTACAACATGTACAAGCATACAACTTTGGTACCCTACGTTTATGTCTTCGAATGTCTAAAATTTAGTGTCTGAAATGAATCGCTGTAAAGTTTATAAGGAGGTCCATAGTTCCAACTGCGTGTGCGCAGCGAAATGCATTGTGGGTAAGGCCCCTGAGACATTAAAAAAAAACTCTTCACCTTTGACATATTACCTACAATGCAGTTCGCTGCACATGCACATTTTGTAAAAGTGAACCGCCTTATTATACTTCGAACATGTCCCTGCAATGCTGCATTTTTTTTTTTTCAAAATCAGAAAATATTCAAGCGGATGAATTTGAGAACAATGAAATTCAATTGATGGCTAAACTGACAATAAAATCAGAAATGACAAATAGTCTTTGTCGTCTTGCATTTTAATATCGTATAGAAAGCAATACATACAAGACATATCCCCGACCACCTAACAGTACAATCTTATCAAAAGTTGTATTCAAATTCTACAAATGGCTTAACATTACATTACATCATGTATAGCTAGTTTCCAGCTGACAAAACTAGACTTAAGAAGTGTAAATTCCCTCTAAATGTATCTTTGTCATGATTGAGAATGCAACAATTACATCCCTGAAAAGAGCAATACATTGTATAATGTGCACTGGAATTCAGGAACAGACATAGACGTGTACAGTTCTGCATGTATGCAACAATTAACATCTTAACCATACACTCCTTTCCTAAAGCGTATATCTCACTTGACTGCCCCAAATGAGCACCAATAGGTGCATTTTGTCCCCTGAAATTGCGATTTTTTATAAATCAAAAAGAAATTCTCAATTGGCAAAAGGTGAACATCCTTTTTGAATTGTTCATCATTGTACATTCAGTATTTCTTTTTTTATTTCAGTGGTAACAGCGTGATATCTGATTAAGTCATCTTACTTAAACTATGAATGCAACATTCCTGGTGCGGCCATTTTGTCTATTTCATCTGGGCTTCATATGCAAATATATCACAATGTACAAGTGAAAACTGGCACCGATTCGCAAAGTTGGCGCTATTTCATATCGCAATTTGGCACCGTTCAGTGAGATGTTAGCTTTAGAGGCGTTTTGAATTTCAGTGCCATGTATCATATACATTTTGTATACACACTATCATCGGAGTCCTTAAAACAAGCTGGATGGTTTAAAGACAGGCGTCACATTATCCTCTTTGGGCAGAAAGAAACAATCCTAAGCGCTAGGTCATGTCTGTTGTAGAAATATAGTATTTGGAAGAAAATTGTTCTTTTGAGAGTATTCTGGTACACTGGATAATTTTCCCTTTTCAATAGTGTTGGTTTACAATTAGTAAATGCAGAAATGTTCGCCAGGTTTTAATTTTGCGGTAGGGAGAAAATGGAGTGTTTGCGGTGGTTTTGAGTTTGCGTTTGAAACGATGGTAGCACAACAACGGCTTTTTGCGGTAGTATTAAGTTGGCGGTAAAGAGTTCACTGCGAAAAACGCGAACACAAAACCACAGCGAACATGTCTGCATTTACAGTATCATATTCCCATGTAGCCTGGATTCATTGTAAGCTGGGCGAGTGGCAATTTGTTGGTAAACTCAAGAACAGTACAGTTCTATTTGATAGTCTGTTTCTGTTATGCAATTGGTACCATACACAAAAGCAAGCATTGAAACACTGTCAATGCACCCATGGTAGTAACACATAAAAGGGTGTGGGCAGGGAGCTTCCAAGCTGCAAATACTCGCATGAATATTGTACATGACTACATAGCATACAGTAGTTGACACAGAAATTAAAAATAGGTGAGAGGAACTGAATCTCGCTCTAAGCTTTGTGCCATAAAGTATTCTGCGCTAAGGAGCTTTGTGCAAATCAACACTACAGTATACACAAATGGCACATGTACATTGCACACATACAATGTAGGTCCAGGAAATTTACAAGTTCATACCTACAAATGTAGCGCAGAATCGATGATTGTGTACAGTAAGTTTATATCTGCTGAAGCTAAATTGTGATGCACTGAAATATGTTTTGCCCATTGCCTATTCCCAACCACTTATGCCATCATATCCGAGTGCTAAGTTATAAACCTAGCAAAAAATTGTTAGGAAAGTTGCATTCGGTTGACCTTATCTCTGTTGCTAGTTTAACAATGGTGTTGTATCATACCATTGAAAAGCTTGTTTATTATCCTTTCTGAGTAAAGGTAGCCCATTTCTTATGGTTATACATTTTGTGGAATGAGCACCACGTCTGATTATAGAAAGAAAAGAAACTCTGTCACAACAAAAAGGACAGTGACTTTGGTACAAGTGGGTCACTGGAATCAAAAGTGCGGAAATAATTTCTGTTCTTCGAACTGGTGTTAGGTTTAGCGGGTGGTTTTCTGATCTACTACAAAAGTCTTTTTAAATGCCTAAAATACCAAATTTGGAAATACCAGAGCATGTCTTGCTTTAATATTTTGGTGATTGGCACAAGTCAATAGCAAAAATAGGATAAGTGTACATTGTAAATACACTGAAATTTGGCTCTTTTAGCACCCCCCCCCCCTCCCCTAGAAAAATAAAACATGATGCTTGCCCCACAAATGCAGTATCATAATGAATCGGACATCTTTTTCAAGGACAAAAGCAAGATTTCCCATAGTACATGTATCAGACAAAGACCAATTGTAAAATATAATGGATATCATCATCAGTCAACATGTTTTGTTGGTTGATACAAGACGGGGATGCGCCAGGTCTCCCGTCCGGGTGAATGATGTATAATGGATATACTGGTATGCTCAAATTTCTGCACTGTATTTTGTGATCCACTCAAGTCAGCCCTGATGCTCTTCAGACAAATAAAAAAGCATAGCAAATGGGTACGATAATTGTAAATGCTAATAAACATGCTTTCCCATGAATGATACTGTCAAACCTGGACTTACCAACCACTCAAGGGATTGAGCAAAAATGTTGTTGATAACAGGTGGTTGCTGAGGACAGGATGGTGTTAACTACTATGTCAATTAGATTTGACTGCTTTAAATTTAATGTGGCTTGTGACTGCAAGTGGTTGCTTGCGCCAATGGTTGCCGACCAGGTTTGATTGAAACATTATACAATGCAACAAAGTAGCAACGGAGATATGACCAGCCTATGTCAAGTTTCCAACTATTTTTGCTGGGTTCACATGTACATATGGATCCTGAACCCCATCCAGACCAGGCCTAAGTTACAACAGAGTGTGTATATTGCAGGTTTTCGGCAGCGTGCCGTTAGTTCATCATGTCGGCTGAGTTTAATCCTACCGAAGAGCTGGAGGGTGCCTTAAGGGAGTCGTTCACATCTCTTCTGAAGACAGACAAGTTTTGTGTGAATCTGTGAAAGGAAAAAAAGACATTGTCTTAGTATCAACACATATTCAATAGTGCTTTCATGTTGTTTGAAATGGAGCTTTGTACAGCCTAGAACCTAACCATTGTATAGCATAGAACCTCCCTGTAGCTTTTAGAAGTTTGACATATAGCCAGTAGTATTTTATTTTTGCCTTACATTGTACCTGTTACAAACGTTGTGCAATAGACTTTGACTTGACTTGACTATTCAATGCATGAAAAATGTAAAATCTAGTAATTTTTTCTAAGTCACTTTTAGATATGGAAGCTGAACACTAATATTACTACCAGTGGACTAGCCCCCTGTTGTACTGTGTTTGCCAAGCTGTGTGGCCCAAGGGCTAAGGAAACAAAAAAGAGCACCACCCTATGCACCATACATTTTGTACAAGGTGGTAAGGATGTATGCTTGGTAAATACTGTTACAGTAAAAGGGGAAAGTTCGTGGGGATTTGATTTTGGGTTAGGGAGAAATTGGAGGGTATGCAGTGGTTTTAACCCTTTTAGGCTCGGTTTTATCAGGGATATAGAAACATGCACTGCACATGTGTGCCGCATCCGGGATAAGGTATGATTCCCTGGAAGAAAACAGCATTGCGTGCATGTATGAGGGAGGTCAGGGGTCAAACATGTATGATTTTTACTGGGCTGAAACTCTGGCAGCTTAAGGGTTTAAACAAGGGAATAGGTGGGCAGAAGACAGGACAAAAAATTTTACAGTGGTTTTAAGTTGACGGTGAAGAGATCACCACAAAAAACGCAAAAACAAAGCCACTGCATACCAGTGTTCTCACCAGGATTTTTTCACAGCATAGGGGTCAGGTATAGAACGCCAACTTTGCGTGGCGTAAGTCACTCGCAGAGTGCCAAAGACATGATAACGGTTGGGAGTCTGGCATCTTACCGCACAAAATTTTGAAGTTCATAACCAAATAAGACACCATTTCCTGCATTTTGAGGGAGAAATTTTGTGAAGTAAAACGTTTTTCCTCTGCCACATCCTCATTCTAAACTCCAAGCCAAATATGAACTTTTTATAACTTAAAGATTTATGAAGGTTTTTCCTAAAGAAACACCCCTACTCTCATTGAAACACAGCATCGGGGGTTCCAGATCACAGCATCGGGGGCCCCTATGCTGAAAGGGCCTGGCGAGAACACTGCGAACATTTCCCCATTTGTAGTACCTATAAAGTGGACTAGCTGTAAAACTCACCTATCTCTGTTCTTTGTGAGCAGAGATCTCTCTATCCCGTCCATGAGGTTCTCGAAGCACAGCGCCATGGCCTGCTGCTTGTCTGGGGGCTGCGAGCTGATGATGGTTTTCCTCAACTCGTTGAAATACTAGAACATAAAAACATGTCAACGTTAAAAAAGAAACACACCTTGTATCATCACTTCAATGCTTGATTTTCGCTCAAAACCACGTCTAATACATGTTAAATTTAGAAGTACTGCAGCAACAAGAATTAACGCAATTTATGAAGTGAATGGATTGATTGTGAACATGCCATAAAGCAGAAACGCAAGCACGAACACAAATGGCAAATGCAAGCAGAAACGCAAGCACAAATATATAGCGAACGCAGGCACAACCATAAGCACGAATGTATACAATCATGAATGTTAACACTTGTCTAGTTGTTTGGGATTTCAGCCAAACTACATGTGGTAATATTCAGAATACATTCATTTCCCAAACAGGGTACACAGAATATTCAAGACAAAATTACTGATTTTTTACAGAAAGCGAAAATGTATGCAGTCAATTTTAGGCTTTTGCAATGCACAACGTCAATACTACATGTAGGTTTTTGAAAAGCTTGCATAACATCCATTTTAGGCTTTTGCACTGCATGCATAATGCAACTAAGGAGTCTAACAGCGGGAAAGAAAATGACAAAATGTTTACATACTGATGTAGTTACCTCCTCATTGAGAAGAATGAGGCCCAGGAGGGGACGGGACATCGACCACTGGTTTCTGCAGTCTTCAAACATGATGATATTCAGCACCGTGGACAGCATCTAGAACACAAGCATGAGGGAGAAAATCCTTGATTATGATATTATAAGAATTTTAAATCTTTTTTGACTACCAGTAATTACTAGGGGTGGGTACAAAACCGGTATTTCTTAATGGACCGGTAAAAAAAAAGGTCCGTAAAAAATCAGTGGACCGGCCTATGGACCAATTAGAAAATTCATAGTACCAGACGGCCACATAACTGGTCTAAGAAGATACAAAACAGCAGATTTAACGAGTCCTTTTCGAAGACGTTAGCTGTGAATCATATCTAGAAACACTTAAAGGATGAGTAAACAGACGGCGAGGAGAGTAAAGTTATAATTTTGAGACAAAAGGGCAAACATAAGAAATTATATCGTTCCAGACATGACGTTTGGAGACTTTTACGTGTGTCTCGCTCTCCAAAATATGATGTACTGCGACACTACAATCAGGTACAGGTACAGGTCCTGGACCGGACCCTCTGGACCTGGACCTGACCTGAATTTTATGTACCAGTACCCACCCCTAGTTACTGCCTATAGGAAGGTCAGTGGCCTTTGATAGGGATACTGTTTTTGTCTGTGTTTGTTTGTGTGTTTGCAGCTATAACTCAAGATCCTTATGATGGATTCATTGATGAAGGTTAGACATCCAGGTAACAAGATACGCCAAAAACAGTTACTCAAGCAACTAGATATTAAGATTTTAAGTTTCAAAATCTTATCCTGTTGCTTGAGTAACTATTTTTGGTGCCTTTTGATGGATTGTTTTTTTTTAGATATTTTTTTCAAATGTTGGTAGTTATTGAATTCCTGATGCAACCTGTTGATTTTGGGCACCAGGTTCGGGTGAATTATACAAAAGTCATGTAGATCGACACTCCAAATTTGAAAGTAGTGTGGTAAAGCCTGTTACAACAGTTGTCGTTTTGCCTAGCGGTAGCCTGTGTTATACAAGTTGGGACCAGTTAGTATCTCTCCAAGCAGAGGTTAGGCTTCAGCTTGCTACGCTACCTTGGTTACTGCCTGGTGTTCTAATAAACAACTACCTGGACATAAAGGAAAACAGGTTTAAAAGAAATTGTTATTCCTGGTAAAAAGGGTATCAAAAACCTTAGCCCACAACACAAACATCATAATTACTTCAAAGTTTGCTGTATTTTGAGAATCTCTCAAATAAACAAAGTAACGCATTTCAGACAAGCTAAAAACAATGTTATACAGTGCACTTCCTAGGCAAACAAATACATGTACTAATGATTAAACCAACTCAATAATAACTGTTACGCTATATCAAATGTATTCTAGCCCTTATTGTATTGTTTATAGTATTAGTAACTAGGATGCTATATCAAAATGTATGCTAGCCCTTATTGTATAATTGAATTATTAATAAGGATGTTAAGTTTTATTCTATACTTCTACTTTGTATTATGTTTACGAATTCTTGCCATACTTTGTACCATGTACAATTGTCGTGCAATAAACTTCTTCATCATTTTATCATCTACAAACCTGTTGGAATATTTCAGGGTGGACCTCCAGTATTCTCAGGAATGCATCATTTTCTTGCATAGAGGAAGCCGTCGGGCGTTTCTTGTTCCCCTTGGATAATCTCTTGAATAAGTAGGTGACAATGTGGTCCAGTGTGGCACAGCATCCCGTACAGACCATCGTATCTGCAGGGGGGAGGAAGATAGGGAAGCATTTTCGTCTCATGTTAGCATTTAACAAAAACACCAAGCTATGTCAGACGTCAATCAAGTTAAATATGAATTGAGTATATGCGTGTACCGGACAATGCCGTCCGCACAAGATCATTAAACAGATAAATACATGTACAAATGTACAAGGTATCAAATCCAACTGGCATACAAAATCAAACGAGGATGACATCCTTTGGGCACCAAAAAATGATGGGAGTGTGCGAAGAACAAACAGCTGCGGAAATATGTTGCCATTATTATAAAATCTACAATGTAATTGGTAAGGAAGGTTGAAAAAATGACTGAACGCACAAAACAAAGCAACACAATAAATTCATTATCTTGTTTCTCACATTTTTGATTTTGGAAGACATTCCTTACTAGAGTCGATTCCACATTACCGAGAGGGTGCTTGTTGCCTTTTGTTCTAACATTTGTAGAACCTTTGTAACAATCTAAGGGAGATAAGTGACTGTTTAGAACAATCTCCAACATTCATGTTCTAAATAGTTTCTGCTGTGTTCCAACATGTTAGACAAATTTCTAACATTGCACATGTTATTACTCCGGGAAGGAGGAATATACCTCCTTCTGGGAGTATTGGGAATGCATTTGTTTGCGCGTTCGCAGCTATAACTCACGATCCCGTTGTCGCATTGGTGTGTAACTTGGCATATCGTTTGCCTGGTTCGGCGTGGTGATGTACAATGTCTTTGTTACGCCGTAACTACTTTTATCGTCAATGCAATATCGAAATTGCACCCCTATAATTAATGGTAAGGGCCACTGCCTTGGCATAGCGACCATGTTATAACCCGTTACGCTTGACTGCAATACTTCAGGCAGATACGGGGTACGAAAATTTCCTACTTGCTATGATCGTATAGTCACTGTTACATTGTAAAATAGACGACGTGCATCACCACACGCAACCTAGCTAGCGATATACCAAGTTACATACCAATGCGGCAACGGGAATTGTGAGTTTTCGCTGCGAACATGTGCCGAGTGAGCTTCAGTCTGTGTATTAAGTATGCCGTGTCCAGTCCGGCGCAGGTCGCATACTAGTTTGGCGCACGAGACGGACGGTGCACTTTTACGCACAGTGTGAAAATGGGATCTCTCTGGACCTTCAAACTTCTCATACTTGTAGTTTGTAATACGGAGGCTGTGACAATATAAAACGTTTACGCAGGGGATGAAAGATTGTTAAGATATCTCTCTCAGAATAGTGCGCGCGGGCCGCGGCCAGACTGTGTCACTTCCGGGTGGATTGAAAGATCCGGTGACCTTTGACCTTCGAGAAATGTTATGATAATACAAATAGGCTGATAGCTATAGATCAGGCATGCCTGCAATAAATTGTGGAAAGAGAATTTACTGCATATTTGTGATTTCTGAAACATTTTAGTTTTATGGCTGAATGGTTCGTTGATCTTCAAAAGAAGCCATCTAGATCTAAATTTGTGACTTTTCCCGGAATTTCTAGATCCTATCTGTGCCATGCTGTAAAAACGTACTTTTCAGCAGGTTGACCCCTCCTGTATTAAAAAAAAAAGATAAATAAACACCTTTTCTTTACTTGCTATAAAACACTACTTGGACTGTACAGAGATGCAATTTGTGTGGGTCAATATTTTTACTTCTTTAAATACCGCTTATCAAAAATGCACTTTTCACATAGTCTCTACCAGTCTAACTACGCCAGGGTTTCACTTGCAGGCTCCGTTACGGGCGAAATATGATCGTCACTGTGGACTGACTCTACTGGCTAATTATTATTTTTCTGGTGAATTGTACGATTCATACGCTCGTAAGAGGGCCTGGTGGAGGCTACTTTTCACACCTGGCACCACATACAATCCAGGATTCCGTTGCTGAATGGGTATGTTAAGTTAGCCTGAGTGTCATCCTGTTTTAGTTCCAGGCTCTAGAAATAAATTGTCTGTGATTCCACACCTTACATCAAGATCCATTTGCTTACAGCTGAGCAGGTCACTAGCAAAGGAAATGAACAAACACCTCATCCAAAATTTACAAACTATAAATACTTCACGGAGAATTGTGTCCTACGGACTCTTGTTTGTATTATTTTCGAAACTGTTGGAAAATAGGTTGATCATTTGTTCCTACATGTACATGTTCCAACATTATAACAACATGGTATAACTGGGTCAGTGGGATGGGAACCTGGGCAATTCACACATTCCTTCAAAGTATAGGGGATTAGGCCTGGGTGCCATGCATAGACACCTGAAGACAAAAGCTCCAGATGTGAAATCTAAAAATATACAGAGGCAGACAATAGAGTGTGATTAGCACTTACTTTTATGGGGGCAATTACCCAAATCTACCATTTGAAAAATGATGCAAATTGTTCCAACATGTTCGAACAGTGAAACAATCACATAGATGTTTGAAAATTGTTCTATATAAAGAGATATTTGTGCAATTACTTTCCAAATAGTTCCAACATATATAAATAAGTTCAAACATGTTCAAACTTTCATTCTTGATTGTTTGAACAATTTAGAACTATTTTGAATGGAATAGTCTTTTAATAAAATTGTTTGAACTCACTAGCAATATTACCTGAAAACCCTCTCGGTGACATGGAATTGACTCTAGTAATCCATTTTATGATGTACATTCTGTATAATTTTTTGGGGTAATTTATGGTATACATGTAACGTTATATGTGCTCAGTTTACAGCTTTTTTGTACAGTGTTAGTGTGGTTCCAAACCTTTTTTTCAAACCATGGGACAAAAATCGAAGCGCGCAAGGATGTCATCCATATAATCAATACGTCGTGTATGTCAGTGTGGGCTTATGTGAAAATACAAGTGTATACCTAAAGCTGTAAGCCCCTCCTGTATTGAAGACAGTATGTACATGAAGACTGGAGGGTCTAGGTTGCTGATGAAGTTCATGTGATCCTGGGCAAGGCACTCTAACAACGAGTAGTAGGCTTGGCTCAACTTGGGATAGTCCTGAAAAACAAAAATACAAATTTCGTTTGTGAAGGTTAGACATCCAGGTAAGCAATATATAAAGAGAATTCAAACTCTACAACTGAATTCGAAGATTTATTTCCGGACATTTCGAGTGACATCCATCACTCTTCTTCAGCGTTACTAAAATGAACTAGCAGAACTACACGTATAACCAAAACAGTTCATTTCTGACTACATGTATGTGAGCATTTAGGATTCAAATGACTGAAACTTAGATCATTTCCTGATAAATTTTGTTAGAAATTGGCATCATTTTCCATAAGCCATTTTGGTGTAAGGTACATGACGTAATAATGGTGGATACATGTTGTATGCAGCAGATCTGGGAAGCACGAAATGAACTCAGTCTGAGTGTGACCTTTTTAAAGAACTTTCTGTGAATTAGTTTTCTCCTAGTAAAAAAACCCTGAGGGATATGCCTATACATGTAGCTCAACTGGTAGCAACTTCACAGTTGAACACCTGGCTCCAATTAGTTTTTTCAAAATTTATTTATCGTATAAATTAGTTGGTAACTGCTTGGGAGACCTGACGGTTCAAATTCTGAGGACATCTCGGTTGGGGCTGCGCATGTCATTCGGTAGGGATGTAAAATGGGGGCCCACTGTTAAAACTTGTGCCTGGAGCACATTAAAGGGGAAGGGCTAGCAGCCCCTCCCTGTAAAAATGTACATTTTTGTACGTACCCTGCCACTGAAACAGCAAGGAAACTTGCTGCCCTATGTGCTGCCAGAAAACACAACAAGGCTCCGAACGAACAATCAAACAAATAAATTCAAACACGCACCAGTAAGTCACTATGTGGAATGGCCAGAAGTAGCTTGATAAATATGTTGAGGGCGTCGTCGAGGGCGCCGTCCCCGTATAGTCTGAAGACTCCGAAGTTGACGTAGCCGCCGCACAGCGCGGCCTTCAGCATGGAGAAGCAGATGGCGATGCCCTTCAACTTCAGGGCGTACACCTGGTCCTTGGGTACCTCTCCTAACGTCAACACTCTGCTTCCTGTGGGGCAAGCATTAAAAAAAAAGTGTAAGTTTCGCATTCAGTTTGAAATATTTGGCAACGGTTCACATTTTCAATATAAAAGTATGATAAGAATAATGTATATTTAGTGAATAGAATAACAATCATTTTAAAACTTAAGTTGTTCCAGACCTGCAGGAAGAATTTTTCTGCAGGTGAAATTTGAGCTAAGAGTGCTTGAAAAGCAAATAAAGACCACAAAAGAGTTTTGATAGTAAATGCCATTCTTAATTGACATGAAAATTAAAATCATGCCAGTTAATACACTGTATAAAAAAGTATTTACATTTGTATAACTTAAATGCAAAATGCAAACTAAAGTTAACATAACATTGCAAATATTTCAAGGATGTGCACTCTCTCATTGGTCAAACTGGTACATTTGTAATTACCATCATGATGCTATCATTGGTTGAACTGCTAATTGTGATGGACAGTCAGGATCAGTAAGTCTATTCAGCAGCTGTACCAATCACCATAGCTCACCAACAAATTTAGAAATGCAAAATACAAACATAAAATTGCAAATATTTGAAGGATGTGCAGTCACTCTCTCATTGGTCAAATTGCTATTTGCCATGCTATCATTGGTTGAACTGCTAATTGTGATGGACAGTCAGGATTGGTCCATTCAGCTGTACCACTCACCATAGCTCAACAACAAAACTCAGAAATGCAAAATATTAACATAAAATTGCAAATATTTGAAGGACATACAGCCACTCTCTCTAATTGGTCAAACCGCTAATTACCATGCTATCATTGGTTGACCTTCTAATTTTGATGGACAGTCACTGAGTCAGGATCTGTCTATTTCTAGCTGTGTGACTCACCATAGCTCACCAGCATCTTGCTGGTTTCCCTGAAGAGAAGAAGGCCACCCAAATAGTTGACAGACATGCAGCCCCTCTCTAATTGGTCAAACCGCTAATTGCCATGCTATCATTGGTTGAACTGCTAATTGTGATTGACAGTCAGGATTGGTCTACACTCACCGTAGCTCACCAGCATCTTGCTGGTTTCCCTGAAGAGAAGAATGCCGCTGGGCGAAGACACGTCGAACTGCAACCGCTGCGACCGGTTCTGAACCAGTTCTGCCATCAGCTTGAGGACCGGGGTGGTGACTAGGGGGTCGTGGTACCACATCTCTGCCGCTCGCAACAGGATTGGGTGGTAGGACGGGTACCTGACACTGACGGTTAAGGACGTTTGCAGTCTACAATGTCATGACCTCAATTTTTTTCAACATGGTTATGGCAAAGACCAGCTAGCCTAAGAATCCAATTTTCGCTCCAGCTTTAGGTTTTTTTTCAGTCCTACTCACTGTTTGGGGGCCCATGTTGTTAAGTTTTATCGTTAAATCATTTCGGGTTGAATGAATGAATGAATGAATGAATGAATGGTTTATTCATGTAAAACTTTGCAGCCCTTGGCTGAGTACGTTTTACTCACATCACAATTTAAAAATAACGCAACTATAACAATAAAGATAAAATTTCACACAAGACGGCACATATTCGGTAGAATTAAAATAACAGAACAACTATTACAGACGTCACACTGTGTATGGTTGATTTGAACAGTCTGGTTTGCGTTACAGTCGCAAGTTTGGTTTGCGTTACAGATGCAATGTCATTTCTTATCTAACAGTCTCAAAAGTGATGGTACAGGGCTATTTTGATAGCAATGGTACGACAGGGCACTATAGTCCTTTTATCAGAGTTTCTTAGGTTCCGGCCATACGAAAATGGGTTTACGAAAATACATTCTCATCCATTTCACGTCATGAAGTTAGATTTTTGGACGAACGTCCCGACAACAATCTGTCCCGAGACGGAGGGATGGGTCCTGGAGATTGCCCTGTCCTCTGTATAAGAGTGTTTGAGACAATGCTAAGATTTCAATAAAAAGAATAAAAAAACATCAAATCTTACATTCCTATTCCATTAAATCATACAATCTTTACTATATAATTTGGAATTTTTCTAAGTACATATTTTGATTCAACTTTTCTAACAACCTTGGAAAGTCTTTCCCTAAAAATATCTGAAAATTAAACCACAACTGAACTTGAGATCAAGATGATAAAATTGTATGATTTTGCTAACATATACAATGTATACATTGGCCAAATACTGTATAATTTCATTACCATCATAATCATTTTGCCATAATGCACACATCCCCGTACAAAATAAATGCATCAAAGCACAATGTTTTCAACACTGTTGTTGTTAAGTGAAAAAAGGATACATCCAGTCAAAAAGCATCATGTAGCTGGTTTTTGTGTTGAAGGCGAACACCACCCCTCTGAGGTCACGAGCCAAACCAATCAAGGTTCTCTGTTAAAAAAAATAGTATGATTAAAAAATAGTATATTCAATATACTTAAGTAACATGATATTATTAGCATCATTTGGCAAGAGAGTAGAGAAAGATTTAAAACAAAATTCTAACTTTCTCCCTGCTACTTACATGTAACCCAGTAACCAATACAGATTTGGGGCCAAACAGCTACCTTTCACTGTAACTTGCTGTAAGTTCAAAATTATGTAAAACAACTGTACACTGTTATTGCAACATTTTTGAACATTGTAAGTGAAATAGCTTCAGTCATTCTTGCCCCGAGGAAGGTAATAAAGATATAGAAAATCATGACTTATCTTTTTGATATTCAATTTGTTGTCTTTTTTCATCATACATTTCGTTACTGCAAACTGCCCAGCCCTGCATGCGCCAGTTTGGAACTCTAAAGCCTTGGAGTCACAATTCATTTGATCATTTTGTATTATAACCAGTCGCCACCACATGCTGCATCAGCCTGTGAAGTTGGTGTGGCAATGTGCCAAAAGTTTTTTGCACTGGTCAGGGCTGTCTCCAGGACCTGTCCCTCCGTCCCAGTACGGTAATTTGCTTGTTGGTAAAGGGAAAAAATTCACCCTGTCCGTCCCAAAAATGGGAACTTCATGACATGAAATTGATAAAAATGCATTTTTATTGGCTTAAAATGACAGATTTAACAAAAACAATTAAAACAATGGCTCTCAAATATTGAAAGGGACAGAAGAAATTTTATACAACATGTATATAGCGGGAGACAGCCCTGCTCTAAACCCAAGCATGACGTTACCTTTGTTTGTTCCTCGTTGAACGGCCCTCCCCTGTCCATGTTGGCGAGCTGCTGTCCCACGGACTCGAAGGCGGTGGTGAGCGGCATCATGAACTGTTCGAACCTCTCCTCATCCTCCCCCAGGTCCACCATCAGCAGCCGCCCCAGGGCGATGTAGAACGTCGTGCGACACCGCATGTCCCCCAGGGGGTTGCTTGTGTTCACACCCAGGAATGGGAAATGTTCACTCTGTAATTTACAAACAGATTGAGGTTATAATTAGGGATATAAGGTCCTCCCCAGGTCTACCATCAGCAGCCGCTCCAGGGCTGGAAATCCAGCATTAATGCCAAATGTGCTCAGCTAATGCGTGTGTAGTGTGGCATTAATGCTACATTAGACAAGTTTGGCAAGGGAAAGATTAGGGTTATAATTAGGGATATAAGGTCCTGCCCCAGGTCCACCATCAGCAGCCGCCCCAGGGCGATGTAGAACGTTGTGCGACACCGCATGTCCCCCAGGGGGTTGCTGGTGTTCACCCCCAGGAATGGGAAATGTTTACTCTGAAAGTTAAAAAGTTTAACATATAGCTTAAGGTTAAGTTATCTAATCTTTTTTTCAGGAAAATGGTGACAATGTGGTTTTGGTTGTTGACCTTTTAATAGAATCTAAAAGTTCTGGCAGACCCAAGTGTTGTGCCCTTGGGAAAGGCACTTTGCACCTATTTCCTGACTCATACCCAGGAAAGGGTAATGTTCGCTCTGCAAGTTGCAAACAGAGTAGAGTTACAGTGTAGGCTCTTTTGTATTGCTAAACTCAAAACATTGTCAGTATTTGTGTTGAAAACAGTCATAAACAGTAATTTATAAACCTATTCATCAATAAATGTTATGCACCAAAACAGACTGATTTTACAAAAGTCATGTGTCGTCATGTACATGTACATTGTAGCTTACCGTATGATTATTCAGCACAAACTGGACTGCCTCCAGCTTCACCAACTTACGCACACTGCTGTAGGTGGGACAGGGTTAAAGAAAACTGCAGAGTATTCAATTGCATAGTATTAAGTTGTAAGGGAAGCATATTCTACAATGTACATATCAAATAAATGTATGCTACTAAATGAATGACTATGTACAGGTAAAATCTAAAGAAGTATTTGGGATTACAGTCTGGCAAGACATTTAAATTTACTTTAAGACATTCGTTATCCAAAAAATGGCATGCACAGAAGACATGTATTTACTGTGAAATGTGTTTGTCATAATATCGTTTGACAAACATTAGCCATCTACATGTATATGCACGCGTACGTGTATATTTGTATAACAAGGTAGACATTGCAGACTTTACCCGCCTCACCCACAATGCTTTGCAGTCATTCCAATCCCAAACGCTAAAGTAGCAGCTGCAATGATGATGTACAATATGGCAATGCTTCTTTATGTACATTGGGAATCGTAGAAACACAAACACACATGCACAAGTACTCACATAAACACACAAAAGCACACTTAAACTATATTAATGAAGTAACAAAAGGATATCCAACAGACAAGTCGCTGAGGAGTTGGAGTGTCCGGGATATGATGGCCTCACTAGAGCCCCAGTACTTCAAGTTGGTGATACTGTGAATAAATCAAAATTATAATACTTCATAATTTAGTTAACTCTTAGAGACTTGGCCTAAGGCTTAGACACTTTATGAATCATTCTGTTTTTTTAGGAGACATGCAAGACGATGAGCCTTTCTCTGCATGTGAAATCACCTAGTTTGAACTTCGGCATCACATCACTAGGTGGCACTTGCATACGGAACAAGAAACTACATGTAAGAAGCCACCAAGTGTCCAGCTCTAAATAAGGACCACTTGGCCAATGGAATATTTTGGTGGTCCCTTAGATAATTTTCCCCATTGACACAAGCATTACATCCTGTCTATAGTAACCACCTGTCAGCACAGACCAGATTTTATCGGTCAACTGACTGGTCTTCTTGGACAGGTTTTACAGTATGCAAATTTTATAGATAATGATGGAAAGCTAAAGGAACACTTACATTTTCCCAATGAACACACTTAGAACCATGGACTCGTCGTTCAGCCCGAGAACTTCTGAAAGTCGCTTGTACACCTGTGAAGAAAGGACAGGAGAGTTAAGTGTCTCAAGATATGCAAATGAAGTCTTCGGCTTCCTTGATCTTTGTTTTTGCATTTGGAATATGTATGTATGTACATGAATATGACACAATGTAGGAATGAACTGTCATGACTGCATAAAAGTACACTGAACAGCACTTTAATCTCCAAGCAGATGTAGGGGAGGTTACATTTCCTTGCTGCCATTTTATGTGTCGAAAACTTCGAGAGTCTGCGCTTCCTCAACAAATCACTAGGTGGCACTCTTGAGATTGCAGCATGTCACTGTGCACCACAGTGTGCATATAAGAGTTTATAAATCATTTTGAGTCCTTTCTCTACAGTAAGTAAAGTGTGTTCTTGCTGCACTTCCTCAGCAAATCACTAGGTGGCACTCTTGAGCTTGCAGCATGTCACTGTGCATCACAGTGTGCATATTAGAGTTTATAAATTATGCTTGGTCCTATCTCTACAGTACAAACAACGTGTTATTTCTTAACCTAACAAGCACACTATTCTAAGAAGTCCTATACATGTACAACACTCCAAATTACGGCTGATTTGGCCAAAGATTCAGTTTGATTGCTGCAACCAAGCAAAAAAATAATTATTGGCTCAGTTTTATCTTGTTTCTGGGAAAAGTTATAATCATGTGACACGTCTTCGCCAACTTACAGGCCAAAATCGCCCTTTTATCACGACGGGCACGATTCCCACCCTGGTTCGCAGTTGATTGAGAGTCGGTCGCTTTTGTCGAACTGGTCGGATGGGAACAGGCTGTCCTGATTCGCAGTCGGGCTCAACTATCTGTTGTAAATAAATAAATAAACTATCTGACTGGACGATCAGCGAAAAAGAGTAGTTATGGAAAAACTTGGTCGTAAACTCAGAGGGATATAAACAAAATTCTGTCATTGAGCACTGACGAAAATACCCGAAGAAATTTATCGGGGCAGATTTTGTTGCTTAATTGCTTGGGAGTGTGTTGACAAATAGTTTATCAGGAAAATACAGGGAGTTTCAAGTGTCTTTAAAGTAAATGGTGCTACAAAAAAAGACGAACATTGCCAATCTTACTGTTGCAGCGATGCGCGTAGATGTGCGTAAACGTGTGTACTTGCAGCACAAGATTTTTAATCAGATAGCCACATACGATAACAGCTTATCAGGGCCCAAGTTTTATGTGAGTTTTACATGGCATTTAATGACCTACTTTGTGGCACTTAATGTTACACCCTGTACAGGGTGCGAAATACTTTTTTGAGCCAGGTTGCACGGTGTGCAACCTGGGTAGAAAGCTAGGTTGCCCGTCAGAATTTCAGGTTGCCCCACCTAAAATTCACTGATTTCTTGAAATTATATTTTGTAAGTACATAGTATTACATAGCCTTTAACAATATAACTGGTGCTTAATTGTGTTTTTGTTTCAAAATAAAATTCAATGATATACAATGTAAATAAAACACCACAACCCACAACAAACAAACTTATACAATTCATGTGTAACACGGCTATTTTTTTAGTACAAATAAATCCTTTTTTCAACCCCCATAGACTTTTTGCTTTTTCTGCTCTAGGAAGAGTTACACTGCAATAGTTACACTGCAATAGGACTTGTACCTGCACATTATTCTCTTCCCTCACATAAAAGTTGCTACTGGGCATATTTTCAAAATCTAATAAAAGTACCCCCGGAATAAAATTACCTATATTTTTTATTGAAAAATTCACAGGTGAGTTATTAATGATATACATGTATGATAATCATAAGATAAATACAATAGTCTATGTCATTGTCCAGTTTTTATCTCACTGTCACAACATTTTAACAACTTTGTTTATTCTATTATCATTGTTGCCAAGTAAAGATTTTTTAAATCCCAGCTTATTATTAGTAAAGTGGCTCCATCTCCACTTCTGCAATTTTTAATTTTGCCCCCAAAAAAGCACTAGCAACATTTCGCCCATAGAAATACACAGCAACTCAAACACTGCCCTCTACCAGTTGTTGCTGGTACTGCAGATTACACGTCATTACTCTCGCGCAATCACGCGATATCCAGCGAGAGTCGATGAATTCAACATGGCTCAACATGACGGCCAAGAGCCGAGCGCTATAAAGCCGCGCTCTTTCCGACGAATTTTGCGTTTCAGGCACAATAAAACAGGTTGACTATGGATGCAAACGAGTAAAAAAGTATCGGTAACTTTATTAACTTGTTTAGTTGGGGGTCGATTTATACGTTTGGTTTGAAAATTTACGAGACTGAGAGCGAGTGTGTGTGCACACCACACGGGTGTGTGAGCTTCCTTGGTCCAATTATTTTCTACTTCGTCAAGTAATTGCCGCAAAATCGATTTCTCCGGCCCAAAATTTAGGTAGCGCACCGCGCAACCTGGGTTAAGAGATAAGTTGCGCCAACCAAAATATTGTTGCGCTGCGCAAGTGCGCAACCGGGTATTTCGCACCCTGCTGTACATGATTTTTAATCACTTTTCAAACACGTTTTACAAGGCTTCTACACTGTTTTTAATTGAGTATTAAACACGTTTTTGCTGCGTTTGCACGAGAAATAAACTTAAGTATAAAACGAGTGAAAAAATCTATGGAAGTGAAGGTATCCAAGATCTGTGCTGTATTCTCATGGGTATAAAAGCAGTGTGATGATGTTGTGGGCATAAAAAATACTACTAATAAACTGTCTCCTAATATGAATTTTAAAAAGAAACCTACAATTACAATATTTAGATTAATTATAATTTGATAGACATATATTTCATAAGCCTTAGGATTGTAATATGCTGTCTTGGAATATGAGATTGCAAGCTAAATGCTCTAATCAAACATGTAGACTACAATTATTATGTAAGTCTTTGCCTCAACTGATATACAGAAACATATAATTACACAGCAATTATACATTCGATTCGATACCAGCGGAGACATCAATCTGCATTATAATATTACATTCACAAGCTTCAACAAAAACACTGAAGCATAAAATAAGCGTTCGAATCAACTCTCACTTTTCTATCAATACCCTTGATAAATCTGAGTTAAGATGTTTGAATGACAAAGCAAAACAGACAAACTAAATGGTCAACTCGATTCTATTTGTATTTCACAATATTGTTTTGAACGGCAGCTATAAAATACCCACTCGCACTGGAAATCAATTAGTGCATTCTTCCCCCCCCTCAAGCAATAACACCCCCATTCGAAGTTATGGCGGCGACTTCGAGACCGAACGATTTGACAGCGCCCTCAATGAATTTCAAATTTCTTTTTACACTTTGCATTTGTGTGTTTTGTTTTTACGGTAAGAAATCAATGATTTTTGAATTACACAGAATCGAATTCAGGTCACGGCAAGATCACAGCGGTCGCCGTTAAGTGGAATGGGGGCATAAAATAAAGACTGGCAGGCAGGCAAGCCCACATGCAGGTTAGCGGGGAGACTGGCACTGCAAGGAGGGCGCCTGGCCTACCTTACGGACAGCCTGCACTAGGTAGCGCCAACTCGTCTGTATGAAAACACAACAGTTTTTTTACCCTCATACGCAGAGACCAATGTCGCCAAAGGGATTTTTTTCAACACCATCATGTTTTATAGATGAAAGGGTTGCCAATACTTCAGATCAAAAGTTTTGCAAAGATCCATAATTTTTATTCCAAAACTTTATACCAGATAAAAAGATGATAGCCTAGGGGCTTCTTTAGGCAGGCAGACAAAGCCGAAGAAGATTTGGCAACCCTAAAACTTCAAGACCTTTGTTTTCCCATTTTGCAACAGAATACAATGTAACAAAATCTAACAGTCATTTCTTGCATCATGGACATTTGCAAATACCTCAAATCTTAAACACATTTCGAATCTCCCTCTATATATTTTCAAATATCTGACAGATTTTGGAACAAGACAGACTAAAACGACTTTCATGAATTTGAGAAGAATGAACAAAAAATACTCTTCAGAAGGTTAACATGTGCATCATATACAGGCCTTTTTACAACTGTTACAGAATGATGTATAAACTTACATGTGTTACAGGAGAAATGACAATGATATTTTTTTACGGCAAACATTATGCCAAGCAAGGCCAACAGTAGAAAGTGTAACACTGACAAAACAATTCTCTCCCGTCTACTTTTTCAATGCAATCTACTTATAAATAAAATATGTACTTTCCAAATCTAATCCCAATTCTACAACTATCCAGGACGGTTGGCTGAACCTAGTGCAAGGAAACGTGTGCCACATTTTAAGGTTTTCTATCTTCTTAATTTCCAAACTTGTTTGTTTTTCTTTTGGTCATTTTGTAGACCTTCATTCTGCTAATAGCTTTGTCCGGTTGGCAGGTCATACATAGGAAAACAAGGTTCTTGTGACATAACCAGTCCTGGAGGAAATTCACCTTGCTGAAGTTTCAGTAACTCCTCAGCTAATCTTTCCCAGTGCTTTTCCCAAGGGCACAACATTGGGATCTGTCACAGATTCGAACTCAGTACCTCAAGATTGTGAGTCAAAATCCCTAACCACAAAGCCACCGTGCCATTTGTTGTTGTAGCCTTTTGTCATTCTTTGAGAACAAGACACAGCATTGCTCTGGCTAGTGGGATAATTTTAACAAGCCACACAGGAAGGCATGATGGCACGCTAAATGCTTCCCCTCCCCACCTTTGCATTTAGATGTAGTTGTGATCTAGATCTTCCTACTGAGGTCATGCGGTGGCGGCCCAACCCAGGCACTCGTATACATTTGGTGATTTTTAAACGGCTACGGCGGTCGTAAATTATGATGGACTGGTATAATACTGATGAGAACTTTGGGGTATATTTAATGTATTATAATCATATAGTTACTACCGTAAAATCCCTATTTACGTACCCACTTTTTAAACTTTTCAAGTCGCAAGCAGGTGCTCCAGGCCAACACCAAAGTCGGGGTGCGTACGTTAGGAGGGGTTCTTCCTCGAAAAAATCGCATATCAGCATGAGAGTATACGTACGGTACATCTTCATGCAAATGAAGTGTGGAATGCTACCACACAATCAATCAGTAATAAAGAATAAACAATACATATATTTGAATTGTTTGATATTTTCTACCCAAAAACATTTTCTCAGTAACCCTTTAAGCTGGTAAACATCATCGGAAGGATGATCATGTCAACCTCTTAACTATCCACCGAAATGCTGGAGAGGGGGTGCGTACGTTAGGAGGGTTTTTCCCCTGAACATTTCAACTCAATGAGTCAGGCTCGCAATGGTCCCCGAATCGGGGGTGCGTACGTTAGGAGGGGTGCGTACGTAAATAGGAATTTTACGGTAACTAAAGGCTTTTGAAACTAACTTTTAGTTTTCTTTCATGGACTCCTTGGTGCTTTGTAGCATGGTGGCAAGGATGCAGGTTGAAACATGACTAAGAATGTAGCTGAGCAGTTACTGTAAATGTCTAGATCTTTAGGTTTGTGGGGATTTGATTTTGTGGGAGAAAATGGAGTGTTCGTATGCAGTTGAAACAAGGGTGTAAGGCGATTGCGAGCAAAAATGTTAATATTTACAGTTTTGAAATTTCAGCTACTAGTAGGTAAATTCCCACTAGGTTTTGTCACAAGAACATTACTTTCCTTTCTGACCCCTTGTTGGGACTATCAACATTGCTCACACCTATCTATCTCACGCACCTGACAGGGGAAAAATGCATATGATGGACAAATAAAAAGGTACCAAAGACAAACCTTGCTAGTCTTCTGCACCTGGTCTCCTACGTAGATCTTGCGGAACTGCTCAAAGAAGCTGAGCATAGCCAGGTCCAGCTTCTCACTGCCTCCTTGTGCCAGCCGGGAATCTGTCAGGTTCATTAGCTGGAGCACTCTGTCATGGGTACGGAAAAGGCTAGACTTTAGGCTTAAGTCAAAAAGAATGTGTGTATTCATTTCGTAACTGAATTCAGCCACACTGACTAGATCTTATAGGGGAGTCCCTATAGCTGACAACTGGTACCGTAGCAACCTCACAGCTGAGATCCTGACCCTGGTTCAATCCTGGGTAAGTACATCTTGGTGGGGCTGCACCCATTGGTTTTTTTCAGGATCTTTTAACACATTCCTTCATTTTGCTGTTTTTCTTACTTTGATTCCAATAACTTAACAGGAATTCTCACAAATCTATGACTAAAGTTTCATGGGGAATATATTTGCTTAAAAACTTTGTTTTTAAACTGGTGAAAATCAATGTGCAAGTGCATAATATTATGTCATCCATATGTACATGTGTAGTATCATTAATATCATACATGCATACACAGTCTAGATTTGGGCCTTGTCATTCAGACCCATCACATTCATTTGGTAGGCTATAGCTCAGTGTATGTTCACTATATGTACACAATGTCATTGTACATGACATTGTACATTTAACCTGTTACCATCATTAAAAACCTACCTGCAGACAAGCTCTCCATCCAGGGCATCGTGCTCGTCACAGCTGGCAAAGGACACCCTCCCACCAATCACGGCACCAATGATGTACACCAGCCACGTCAGGCGACCTGGACACACATTGGAAGAAATGATACAGTCAACAAACCCAATAAACTCTTCAAAAAGCATGCCTTTAGGGTTGGTGGAGATTAAGGAGACAAAATAAAATACACACATGTTATTGGGTGGGCCAACTACCCTCTTCGCAAGGTCTGTAATGGCAGCCTTTTCCACACTCTGGTGACCTCAATACGACTGTCACCGACAGTAATTGCCCCAGGTGTAGCCATACTCGGAGAAGTTTGGAAGTTTAACCATTCACACCAGAATACATTGCTAGACATCTTCTCTTTTCGTAAGTGTGGTGGGTTCTTTAATCATATAACCTGCTTGAGGTGTGGCTTTCTTAGAACAATTTTTTTTTCATTTTAATGTTCTATCCAAAGGATGTTCCTAACCAAAGTTAAATACTCTGTAGGCAGTAGTAGTGGGCAACCTCAAGCCAACCGTACACACTCACACCACATCTTCAGAAAAGAGGCTATAGCCGCGTATAGTTCCCGTTAAGAACTTTATTCAAGCCCACACCGACATGTTTTTACCTGTGTGTGGCTTTCTCAATGTTAAATACTCATTTTTACCTAAGTCGAGTGAGGAAATTTGTATAAGGTGCCTTTCCCAGGGGCACAACAGGTATTTGAACCAAGAACCTCTATATAGATAGTAATAATAAATTTTTTTCTTCTCCTTACCCTCCTGTATTGCTAAGTCCGTGCCGTTTGGTGCGGGTGACTGGATGAGTCTCTGGTAGGCCTGCGCCGACTCGTCGAACAGCTGGATCAGCAGCGTACACGTCTTCTCGTACTCACACCTGCCTATAGTGGACAGCTGGGAAGGTAACATCACAATACATGTAAATACATGGGTCATATTTCCCACCAATACTCAGGTGGGTAGTTTCAACATACAATTGTCATTGCACATACAATTTGTATTTGACTTCTAACATTTGAGAGACAGTGATGTTTGTTCCCTGGCGTTAAAACCAAATGCCGTGAACAACTCCGTTCTCCCCACTGTTTAATTACCAACCGAATTTTGTTTAATGCATTTTCATCTACCAGGATACAAAATATAATTTTCCCTGAGCAAATCAAACATTGTATGATCATGAGCAGTGACTCTGAGGAAATCAAAGATGTTACTCGAAACATCTGTTTTAGCATTCAAGTACTTGGACATTGGACTACACAGTCTGTACTTTCCAATCAGTTTAACCAGTCATTGTAGAAGAATTGTGCCAAATTAAAATGAGCCAGTGTGACTTACCTGATCTAGTTGTTGCTGTATGGACCCTGTGTCTTCTAGGGGATCTTCAAACCCATCCCTGCAAATATACAGAAAGTTTTGATAAAAATCACAATTTTCCCGTGCAGTAGATCTCGGATTTGTTTCTCTTGACTCTAATCATTAAACCTTTAGTACTAAACTTAACCCCAGGTGTACAAGTTAAATAAATCAATTTTGTGACGTGTAAATAAAGTTGAAGCAGGTATCTCTCTGGACAGCGCTTAATTGCGCAAAGAAAATTGTCCCAACTTAAAGTTTCCAAATTTTCTCATGCGGAAACATTAACGTTGGGATCCATTTGCCCATATGACCGTGCCCAGAATGTCACATTCTCAGTTTTGATATAACTTTATTGGAAATCGCAGTGTTTCCACTGAATTAAAAACCAATGTACAATGAGTTAAATTTCATTTTAGTTGCGAATTTTTTGAAAAAAACAAAAAAACAATTGTAATTTCAGGCAACAAAGTGCGCTGATTGCTACTGATTGCTGCCGACTCATGGCACTTTGCAAATGTCTGCTCTGGCGCAATTTGGGGCAGTCCAGTACTAGGGAGATACATACTTATAAGTTAAAGTTCTCAGCACAGTGTCCTTACCTCATGACTAGGTGTACAGACTCCAGTCTGGATGTGATGTAGGCCTTGGTGACCTCGGGTGTGTAGGTCTCCAGTAGATGTGGCTCGGTGGCCTTCACGTACGGCACAGACGCCACCATGCGCTGCCACAGGCTCAGCAGGTAGTGTACGCTGTTAGGGGCAAACTGCCACATCTGGAACAAAACAAACATCGCATTCATATTTCGTGAATAAGGGAGGATGTGGTGCACAATGGCTGGGCTAGCGGACACGAGATTTTGACGTCATGGGTTTGACTCCTGACGGTCCTGGCTAGACGTTGTGTTCTTGGGAAAAGCACTTAACACGACTTCCTCACTCCACCCGGCTTATGACCAGGGCTTGATACTCACTTATAGAAATTTATACACTGGTGCACCAAAGCTAAAAATTTAGGTGCCTTAAAAATACTGGGGACATAAAATATCATAAGTAGAATGTCTGCAACTTTACTCTGTGAAATTCTATATGCTACCTAATTTAAATGGACAAATAATACAACAGAGGCTTTATCAATTTTTCTGACAGTTACATGTAAAGTCAAGAATTAATGCCATATACTGTCTAGTATTATGCACAATATAGTACATGTATGTGCATAACACTACACAGTCACAAATTAAGTGCACAGCTCCAAAAAAGTATGTACATGTACATGTACATGCATGCAGTATTTTTAGCCAATGGCATGTTGAATGACCTTTGACCATTCACCTGTAAACTCTCCACTGTGAACTTTGCTATGAGTGCAATGATTTCTGGGTAGTTGTCGACCTTGACCAGCTCCCCCAGCTGGTAGTTGGACTTCAGCCTGGCCAGGAGTCTGCAGAACTCGTGGTAATTACTGGGCTCCGACAAACCCTGCAATAAACAAATAGAGGTATTGGTTTACATTCAAATTTGGTATTTCATATTTAAATTCAGCTCCAGTCTGTCACACAGATCCGCTTGCAACAGAATACATGGATCATGACTGTCCATCACAATTAGCAGTTCAACCAATGAGAGCATGGCAATTAGCAGTTTGACCAATGAGAAAGTGACTGTTCAAAGCATTATTGGCAATTTATAAAAAAAAACTTGTGAAATACAGGCAGTCTGTAACTTACAAGATATGCAAGACTACTTGGAAGTCTATTTTGAATTTCATCACTCAGATGTCATTTAGAAAAATGTGCCTTGCCAGTTCCTGCATGATAGATTCAAACAAATGACATAACACTACTACCAGTACCTGAGGGTTGGTGAGGACCCTTTTAACCCCCTGCACCAGGTGAGACAGGAACTTCGCCCGTTCTGCATTGTTGAACAGGGATCTCCTCACGGAGGCTATCTGCACCAGACAGGAGATGGACTGCAAGGCAAAATGTAAGGGGGGGTTACATAATATACATGACATGCATGTTTTTAATGTAGAATTGAAAAGCAGACACAGCTCAAAATCCAGGCACATCAAAATCCAGGTTACATTTTGTACAGTGTATGCTGTATCAGACAGAGAATATAAACCTTACACAATGTATTAGAGAGTTACAAGATGATCTAAAATCAAATCTAAATTTTCTATTAGTAAGTGAAATTAATTTGCTGTGGTGTGTTGCACTTGTTTCCTAATCCTTACAAGTATTGTACTGTTATTGTAAGGAAAATTAGGTGTATTCTCAGACGCTGTTTCTTACACATAAACTGCAGATGAATGAAAAATGCATTGTGTAACCAACTGTTTGAAAACAAATTCTCTGTGCAACTCAAGTCCTTGACTTTCATTGGAAAAAAAATATACAAAACCACTATAAATACTTCACCAGTACTAATACATGTACAGATCTAGAAAAGACCAATCTTATCTGTAGGAAAAAGTTTTGTATTTACATCAAAAAACAAAAGACAAAAAACTTGGTACTTACCAGTGGGGACAGTGAAGGTGGTAACGTCTCGTACAGGTCAAAGAATAAGGTCACAGTTGAAAGGTCAAGAAATACTGTAAGAAAAAAGGAAGGGTCATTCATAGCATGTCAACATGAAAATCACAACCTGCTTCATCATCTAATAACTTCTTTTCTTATTCCATGAAAGGTCAGAGACTCTTTCATGAAAGTCAGAGACTCTTTCATGAAAGGTCAGAGACTCTTTGAAAAGCTAACACAAGTGTCAACATGCATCATTAATACTTCTTGTTCAAAAAAGGGTAAAAGACAAAAAAAAAGTCCCTTTAAACACGCATATTAGTAGACATTATTTTTCTATTTTCAAAGGTCAGTAGATTCAACTTTCAAACTGTCCAATGGCATGAAAAATTGTCTTATTTATCATCCTGGTAACAAGTAGTATTACAAATACCACGTATTTGTATAAGCTGACGTTAGCACAGACAACTGCATGTGCATGTACCAACTATGGACAAATTCCATGACAGGTACATGTAGTAGTAGTCCACTGTTTTCTGCTGTACATGTAGCCAGCTTTAGTAGAAGTAGAAAGGTCTAACTAGTATATATTTTATACATGTGGTATATCCCATTTACCATGGCAATATTAAGATGTCCATAAAAACTAATATATTACAATCTGCATTATGTAAGTTGTAACTACATGTAGAGTTCTACAACCCTGTACCCCTAGCAACTATGCAAATGAAATCATACTGATTAAACCAAAAATCTTTAAAAATTGCCCAGCCATGTGACACAGGAGTTGAAGAGAAAGGAAGTCACCATCAAGGTCACAGGTCATGTAGTTTCTATAGCCATGACAGTACTCTGAAGTTGAATATAATGGACAGGAAGAAAAGTGACAAGACAATATAAAAGCCATCAAAAGCAGACCCTAGAATTCTTTACTCTCCACTCGGAAGTAAAAGAAGTTAAATCTCAGATCGAGAACAAAAAATGACGCTTTTTTTCTGTAGTTTGTACTTTTCAGACTAATTTTTTTCACGGGGATGTCCATGACACAATGTGGCTCAACTGGTAGCAGCCTCACAGTTGAGCTCCTGGTTCCAATTAGTTGGTAACTGGGAGACCCTGGATCAATCCTGGGTCAGGACATCTTGGTTGTGGCTGCTCACGTCTTTCGGAGGGAACATAAAATTGGGGTCTTGCCCTCCTTGTAAAAAAAAATACCCTGCAACCAAAACAGCAAGGAAACATGCTGCCCTATGTACCACAAGGCACAACAAGAGTCTGAATGAATTCATAAACAAATTTCTTTTCATGGCTATCTACTGTGTTTTCAGAGACTCAATTTGAGGTAGCGGGAAAGGAAAGTAATCTGCGATGGGCACACAAGGTGCATTACTGTTCTTCACGATTTGCAGTCAAGAGGTCACCGTACACACCATGAACACAAAGCCATCACAATCATTCACAGATTCACAGAATCCAACCTTGTCTCCATGACATTGCAAGAACCAAGAGTCAAATTAACATCAGAGTTAATACCAGTCCGAGAGAAATGAAATGATATAACACAAAAATGATACTCACTATATGGAAAGACTTCTGAGTAGAAAGGAGTTGAGTGGCAAGCAACTACAGAGGCCCAAAGGTACCAACACTGAACAGGTCACAGCTAAAAAAAACTTTCGCTACTTGCCAGGGCGCCAGTATTTGGGACACATGACCTGCGGACTAAACTGACTGCCGTCACATACGGTGGAGATATACATGTAGTCGGTGGTGGGCCCCTGACCTGTTCTCCAATTGGTCGGAATCTGAACGGTGCAGAGGTCGTCCGAGGACTCGTCGGTAGACGTTCCGATAAAGTCAAAGGTCAGGCAGCTGTGCGCCAGCCGCAGCAGCTGGGTCATCAAGGAATGCTGGGGGAAATGGTCAACATTGTTACTCTCATCTCCCAAATAAACATACCCCCCGGAATAAACATACCCCCTGGACAAATCTCCAAAATCTAATAAACGTACCCCCCGGAATAAACATACCCCCCGGAAATTGACCAAATTTACAGATAAACTGTGTCCATGCTACTTCTGTCCGAAGGAAAGAAGATGATTAGCCAGTTCTCTTTATTCATTTATTGACTATTTATGCCTGTCTGAGGACCATACCAATTAAGTGTATAACTATTGAACAGAATAACTGTACACATCTTGTTCAAATTATAATATTCCTTGCCGCTTCAAAAAGATATACTGTAGTAGCAATGTTGAAAAAATTGGGCATAGGTTCCCCGCTATGACCCCTAACCGGGGCCCAACGGTGCTTCAAATTCAACAAGTTAAAATGTACATGATCATTGATACATGCATTTTCTGCTTGGAACTTGAAGCAAGTAAATTGTTGTATATACTGACATATAATCAAAACATGAAAAGTACATGTAGTTGCCAAACTTCTCAGTTCACTTGGATGGGCAACACTTTGAAAGTCTGCTCTTTTTCTATAAAAATGTATCAACATTTAGAAGATGAACAGAAAATTACAATATCCTGAATATATGGTCATCACATGCAGGTATTACTTATATTTTGTAAAAGTCATGATAGAGAAAAGGAAGACTATGACAATCACATGTATATGATGTAACTTTTTGTCTTTCCCAACTTGCCATTTATCTTCTATGCCTTCCATATAGAAACATAGATTTGTAAACATTACATGCCACAAATCATTGTGTTGTGTCAAGGACATTTAATATCATATACAATATTATATAATGTTCTTGGCTTTTGTTGTTGCAATCCAAATAATTTAAAATCTAAAAATTACCCTTGTATGTATCATTTTGAGAAACTAAATTGACAACAAATTTGTGAGAAACCTCCTGAAGGCTTGTTACAATGTTGCCACAAACTACAGGGTTCTCATGTTACATGTGAAAGGGTGAGCTGTAGACAGTGGCGGCGCCACAGACAGAAAGGGGCGGGGCTAACAGAACGTACACTCATGTTCTTAGAAACCTCCGGCATTCTTTCTGTAGGGGAGTGATCTTTTTTCAAGCACTTTTCAGTGATGAAAATGGTGACTAGATTGCAATTGATTTTTTTATATAGACTTAGGTATTAAAAGTCTTTTTGCAAAACTGCAAAAACACATTTCTGACAAAGGCAAAGGAGTTTTATTTGTAGCTCAAAAAGAGTTGTTTCCCCTTCTTCGAAGTGAGATCTTCCAAAACAAAACATTCCCACGGACTGTTACTGCCGGGTGCGTTACTGTGGCGCTTTTCGAAGGGCTAAATTTTCATGTTTGCGGTAGGATTAAAATGTTTTGATATACTTTCAAATTAATTATAAAGTTTTTGATGCTAAGACACAGTTTTTTGTGGTGTTATTTTTATATTTTCATTTTGGGAAAGACTGTATCTCACGTGAGTAGAGTAATATATTACATGCGTAACTTTACTTGAAACACTTGGCGCCGCTGACATATATTGGTTTCTGGTCAGCATGCTTTGGTTTACGATGTAATGAGACTGCTAAGTTGTTCATATAAAAAGAATTGCATTTCAAAACGTCAGTGCGGCGTCTTATTTTCGCCCAATAACAACGTTGACTTTGAAGTGTTATAGAGATCGACCGATACGTTACGAGTTCTGCCGGGATTTCACAAAGGGCGGGTCATAGCGGGAGGGAAAATTCAACGCCGCTTGGCCGGAAAGTAATGAATTATGAGCAAAGATGCCGGGGAAATACTGGCAGGAAAACCCAAACTTTGAATTTTAAGGGGATCCCAGGTTAGCAAAACTCAAATTTTCAAAAAAATAATAAACGTACTGTCCAAAATAAGAACGTACTGGGTGGATTTTGAGGCTGAAAAAAATAAACGTACCGGTACGTTTATTTGGGAGATGAGAGTAGGTACAGGGGAAAACATTGAATATTTTTGGCAACACCTCAGAGGAGGAGCCATTTCATGAATGATGAGTAGTGTACTGTAACAGGTACTATAGTATAATACTACAAAATTCAAATTTTGGTTTTAAGCACTGCACGTCTGACTTGTAGTTACTGCATGCATCTATTGCATTCAAACAACAAAATATTATTTTCATAGCAAGCCGGGAATTAAAATCAACCATTTTCTTTGTTTTCCATATGTTTCAGAATGCTAGAAGGAAAAAGATCCGAACTTTTTCCAACTCCATGATCCAAGCCTTTTTAATGTATTCACACAAAAACAATGATTAATAATCATAATAGCAATTCGAAGTTAGAAACCTCAGGATAATAAAACACTTTTCTTTCTCAAAGATGTTCATTATCATAATATAGATTTAGAAGATTTGTTAGCAGCAATCAAAGACTTAAACAAATCTAAAAACCAAGGATTAATGTGCTTTACCCATAGTATCTTAGCAATCAAAAACACTATATAATATATGACCTTGATACATTCTACTCTAAGCAACTATAGAAATAAAGCATTATTTTGCCCCATTTTCACAACTCAAGTTGCCCCGCAAGCTGATACAAAAGAACTGTACGACTTACTACCTGGTTCTCATCTTGGAAATTAAGGTTCTTTCCAGAAGCCTGAAAGACAAAACAACAACAGATACATGGAAACCTTCTTATAAAAAGACAAAATAAGTGTTCCACCAAGCAATGAATAAATAGTCATACCCTCTAATGTCTTATGCTTCAACATGACTTAGTAGGATATAATTTTTCGTACTTTTAGTAAGAAAGCACACAAAATTTTGTAACCCTAAGGCTGCACCAAGTAATTTTTATGGATGACGTCCTTTGGAGACCCTAAATCTAATGCGAGAGCGCGAAAAAAAAACAAGAAGGGCCGAAAAAAACAAGATGCCTAGATTTGAAATATAATAGTCGACGACACATGTTAGGACACAAATTGAATGAGAGAACACAGTGTAACAACTAACAATTCTGTGATCCATCATGAAAAAAGCAATAATTTGAATAAATAGGTTGAAGTTGAACAGCAGTTGTTGTCCTGTCCAGTTTCTTTCCATATCCCATTGATTTTGCAGGCCTGCAAAAATATATTAAATCAAAAAGGAACTCTTTGGTCATAGTTACAGGAAGCGCAATTTCTTGTTTTTTTTCTTGGAACAGACCAAAATCAATGCGCGCGAGGACGTCATCCATAAAAATTACTTGGTGTAGCCTAATGATAAAAAACAACTGTTTCCAAAGTTGATTTGGTCAGTCATATATTTAGTAGATTGTAGCAAGTATCATCTATAAAAAATCATAGCATTTATCATATACTGTAAATGCATTTATTTTAAGTTTGAGTTTTCATTTTGCGGAAAATGGAGTGTTTGAGGTGGTTGTAAGTCGGCGGCAGCGCTATAGTCACATACTGCTACAGTATTGGACAAAAATGTTCGCGTGGTTTTCAGTATGCGGTTTCACCACGAAAACCGCAAAGATAAGACCACCGCAAACATTTCTGCATTAACAGTATATTTAGAAAGCTTGATAAGCATTCTTTGCAATGATAAGTTAAACACATTTGTTATGATCACACTTTGTAGGATTACTTGCCTAAGTTCCTATTTTACAGGGTATGTTAACTTTATGTTTCTGTGACACACTCAACCCTTTCTAGTTATCAAACATCATCATTCAATAACCTACAAATCATACTATAAAATGCACCCACCTGTCTAAGTAGTTGACAAGACAGGGTGAATATATCGTACAACATGGTGTCCCGAAAAGACGATGCAACCTGGAAGGAAGGGAATCATAAGAGAAAATTTTTTAAACTCAGCATACAAAATAATACATTTTTTTCCTGATATATACAAATAGGTAGGAATGTCTCTATGGCTGAACTGGTAGCAGCCTCACAGTTGAGTTCCTGGTCCCAATTAGTTGGTAACTGGGAGACCCTGGCTCAATCCTGGGCCAGGACATCTCAGTTTGAGCTGCATCCGTCTTTCAGAAGGGACGTAAAATATGTGTCCTGTGTTCGAGGAGGTACATATACCTCGAGCACACTAAAGGGGAAGGGCTAGCACTATATGTGAAAATATACCCTGCTACAGAAACAGTAAGGAAACTTGCTGCCCCATGTGCTACAAAGGTCTGAACGAACGAACTGAATACCACTACTACAAATGTACTAAAACTACAATGTACAAGCAATACCACTATTACTTGATACTTCTACTACAACTACTTCTTCTTCTTCTACTACTGTAGTACTACTACTTCTAACTACTGTAACAACTACTACTACTACTACATGTACTTCTACTACTTTTACTACGACTACTACTACTGTAACAATTGCTACTACTACTACTTCATGTACTTTTACTACTACTACAACTACTTTAACTTTTACCTTTCTGTGTTTGGTGAGTGGCCTACTTGTGTCTGGCTGGTTCATTTCATTGGTCAGCTCAGCCAGGATCTGAACCCCAATGATACAGTGCTCAACAGAGCCCTTAAACAGAGAGAGCAGTCCTCTTAAAGAAGCTATATGGTAATCAACTTTAATGATAGCTTTCAAAATTGTTAAAATTTGATGAACAACATATACATGTAGAACATTTTACAAGGAATGGTTGGCTCTTATTGCATTAAATATCAAAAGACAACATTGATAAATGAGAGGTGAACTTCTAAAGTTGCTGTTACCTGTAACAACTTTGTCACTTCGTCAATCACATTCCTGAAGATGAATTCTTCTTTTTCCGAGTCGAACCAGCCTAACTTTGTGATGCGGGCATACAACTGGAAAAGAAAAAAGAAACTAGATATATTGACATACATGTACTACAGAGTTTGGACAATCATACATATTCAATACCTAAAATGTCAAGAACTTTACACATCAAATGGAATGTTTATCATTAAAAAATAAGCACTGTCTACAGCTTTAAATTCTTTCTATCCCACTCGTTGTTTAGGAGCCCATCTTGTTGATTTCCGCAGCCAAATCTATAATTCTATGCTATTGAAAATGTATTTTCATTAACTTCATATAATGGCGGTCAAATGTTATGGACGGTTTGGAGTGATATTTTGTCTTCGGCAACAAGAAAATTTCAGGCCTTGATTGCTCATGTTCTAACTTCTATCTTTCTATAAAACAAGACTATGAATGACAACACTAGAAACACTCACCAAAATCAGCGCCTGTGTGACAAAATTGGCCAACTTTGGTCTCGTAGCCAAGTAGTTCAGGACATAGTTTCCTGAGATAAAAAATACATGATAGTCATTTATACAATCATATTAGGGTGCCCAGCCGGATTATGACAGTTGACTATTATTTTGAGCCCTGCAAATTAAAGGTACAGCATTTGATAGTCTAAAAAAGGAACGGACGTCCCTGTAGAAGTACATTTTTATAGATCAACTGGAAGCAGCATTGCAGTTGAGCTCCTGGTTCCGATGAGTTGTTATTATTAATTAAACTGGGAAACACCAGTTCAATCCTGGGAAGGGCATCTTGGTCGGGGCTGCACTCATGTTTCAGAAAGGACTTAAAATGGGGGTTCCGTGTTCGAGGAGGTGCCTCAAGCACGCTAAAGGGGAAGGAGGAGCAACCCCTCCCTTTAAAAATATACCCTGCTACTGAAACAGCAAGGAAACTTGCTGACCTATGTCCCACTAGGTACTACATGGGTCTGAACATAAAAAGGAAGACTTGATACAAATTGATACATACTTATGTCAATCCTCTGCTCCAGGGGTAAACCTGCTGAGTTCCTGGACACCAGTTTGGTGAGGGAGGAGGCAGCCAACAGCTGGGCATATCCAGACTACAATATGCAAGGGTCACAGAAAAAAACACTAAGTCAATTGGGAAAACAGTTACTCCGGATTCTTTTCTGTGCTACATAACATATACAGGTATGTGGAATAAAATAGAGTCCTTTGAACTCTGTAGCCAGATAATATATAATACATAAATCTATATACCTTGGCTGTGTGTCTATTGGAATTTCGGATGCGATTTTAATTCCTACTTAACATGGTTTAGTACTGTGTTGGATATACACAATGTAAACAATACACACCTTTTTCGCAGCTTACATGGATAGCAACTACATGTACATGTATGTTTATTGTATATACATGTAATATATGACAGCCCGGGTACAATATGTGTATTTCAATTTCTCTTGCTAATACCAGCGTAACAGGCCAGTATGCATGTATAGCCCTAGCTGGCATATACCTGTAGAGAATTTTGACCAGGGGTATATCCTGGCCCGTTACATCTGTGCTGTTAAATTTTCCTTCACCAAATGTTACTTAAATAATAAAAGACATTGTCATTGGTGAATTGAGCAAAAACCACACAAGGAAAAGTTAAGCCTCACCGTCCCTCTTTCCAGCAGTAGTTGACACTTGTTCAAACAGTTTGGAGCGTTGGTGAAGTTCAACAGGGCTTTCTCCGCCTCTTGTCTTTCCGTGGCATTGGTGGTCTCATATAGCTGTTTACACAGCACCTCTAAACCGGCCAGATCCTACAGAACAACAAAAAGAGAAATATTTTTGAAACAAGATGTTAAACTGAAAGTCCTGCGGCAGTGCCATGGAGAGCCGCTAGGGGGCCCATAATCTGACCATGTCTTCACTGGCCTAACACCTATCAACGTACCAATTTTGGCAAATATCATAAAGATGCATCCATGACTTCTCCAGTTCTACTGTTTACAAACACTGAAACAGACAGACAGACATAGACCCAACCACAAGACCATATGTCCAGAACACGAGATATCAAAACCAGAAGTCCTGCTGTAGTACCATGAAAAGCTGCTAGGGGACCCATAATCTAATCATTTCTTCATTTTGCCAACACCTACTGTACCAGCGTACCAAATATCACAATGATCCATCTACAACTTTGCGAGGTTATGCTGCTTACAATACAAACAGACAGACTGACACACAGAAGCAAAAACAAACCTTCTTGGCAAAGGTAAAACTGTAGTCTGCCTGGTGTGGGGGTAAGTAAGCCTAAGTCTGAACCTAGAGGTCGAGAGATTAAGTCAAAGCCGTTGTGACTTACATGCAATCCACTTGCATTCTACTGGAAAGGGTTAGAATCCGTAGAATGGGACATTAAGCTGGCGGTTTTGAAAAAAGCCACACTATCAGCACAGTAAAGAACCCACCCACACTTATTGAGTCCCCAGGGGTTTATCTAGTTGTAGCTGGATCAAACCAGTCTAATGCAGCTTGTAAAAACTGGTGTGTTATGCCTTGAGGCAATAGAAACAAATCTAAAATGAAAAGTCATAGAGCTCTACTATGTCTAGACTAGTATAGCACAGATGCATATTGTATAAATCAGTAGCTTTGGAAAATACTGTACCAGGCCTACTCAGTAGGTCTGCCCCACAAAATGTCAAGAATATGACCATATGCTTTTTTTCACCTGTGTATTTTCTAAGCTACATTGTCTTCACTAACTGCCATCATATTATTATTCATAACTTCTTTCCTAATGTTGTTCTGGCATATGTTATGTATAAAAATGTTGACAATGCAACCAGTAATATTCTTTTTCAAATGCATATTATACTTCAACAGTTATTTTTTTTCCAAAAATGTAAAAGTGGCAGCGGATCAATGCATGTGCATGTACAATGTATCTTCAATGTTTTAGTTGAACGGGACTCAAAATACTAAAAATCTTCTGTAAGCTGCATGATTTTACCAGCAATTTGGAAAAAGTTTCTGGAAATACAGACAGAAGCCATTGTTTTTTCCCTATACAAGTAGTTACAACAAATACAAGTATAAGTATGTTGATACCAACCACCTAAATTACAGGTTTTCTGTCTAAATCTTTAACCTCAAAGCATTTTCTGACTGTTGCCTTTCATCATTTTCATCCCTAACTCTTCTCTTCACCACTGATGTCTCTACAATGTGTAACATAATACCTAGATATCTCTTTTTTTTTCCAGTAGCACGTCAATACTAGTAATGTCAAGTTCCTGCTCAAAATAACCAAGGAGGCTATATAACCTCCTTGAAATAACCTGTTTCAATGTGGGACAACTAATCCATTTCAGCATAGCAATTAGAAACAGACACAACAAACGGAATAAACATACAAGTATGCAGAGCCAGAGATGGCCCAAATGTATTGCTGCATATTTTGTAAAACTACTGAGGAGACAGTCAGATAAATACAAACGTGTAGAAAGGCTCCCAGTTTGTTTACTTAGACTTAGATCCTCCCATGCCTTGAATGAGTATATTTATTTGTTTGTTTGTTTGTTTACATGAGTGTACATTTGTGTACTTTTTGGTACCACCCAAAAATAAGAGTAAGTTAGTTACTTGATTTCTGTGCAGGTCGTTTTTACAGTGTCTGGTGCAGAAAATCTCAGTACTACAGTAGTACCATACAGGGACGGGTAATGACACATGTATATGACTACTGTAATTCACTTTACATCTTCACGGTAGCAAAATTTCACTTTGTAAGAAAAATGGACATTTTCACTGAACTTTAACTTCACGGTGGCGGCAAGTGATTTACAGAAGAATGTGTGAAGGAGTCATGAATAATAACAACAGGGCTTTTTCACGGTGATGATAAATTCACGGCACAGAGGTGACCGTAAAAACAGTGAACATGAAGTTACAGTGAAAGAAACAAGAATAAAAATTATAATCAATTTATAGTACTTTCACTTGCAATGGGCAATTGGGACAAATGGACTTGTCCAACCCTGATTTGCATATTATTAATTGCTATCTACAACATGCATATGACAAGGCTCATGAGTTCATAAGCTATCCAACAACTAGAAATCATGACCCTAGCATCGCAAACTGAAGATACAAAAACTGGAAGTTCTACTGCAGTGCAACAGAAAAGCATCAGGGGGCCCAAATAATTTCTAAAATGCTTAGTCTTTGTTCAGTCAAAACATAACCACATACCAATTATCATAACAATCATAACAATCCCTTTATAGCTAGCTTCTTGAGCTAAGCTAGATCAACAACAAAACCACAAACACAAAATAGTACTGAAAACATAAATTTCTTTGCGTCTAAATGAAACCAGAACAACAACTGATAATTATTTGTCACATTTTTCGTGGCATGGCGTTTCAACTCCCTGTTGTTACTATGATTAAAATAACAACCAAACCCCCAAATTATGAATAATTTCATAGCAAGACATACATAATTTAACTCTACGTTTTCTCGACGCTATACAATCAAAAACAATCTAGCTGCATATTATAGGGTAGAGTAGAGTTAGCGACGTTTTCAGATGATAATTTTTTTTCGCTAGCTCAAAACCCAAGCGTCATGTGCATGCAGTTGTGCACAAAAACAATTGCTAGCGTTCTTGCTAACACCACACAACGACAACCTTTCATTTTTGGTCCCAAATGTGCTTGAGGCTACAACGTATCTAATCGATGGGTTACCATTCGACAAAAATGAGGTATTTGCGGCTAAAAACTGCCGGCAAAAACAGTAAACAAGCCACCAACCTGTTCATCCGCCATTTTGTTTTCACTGCCGGAAGAGCGCATGCGCCAGAACATCGCTTTCTCGTGAAAAAAATAATATTCAGAATTTTAGATTTTACTGTTTATTTTGCATCATTTTTGTGTATGTCCTTATCAAAAACTAACTTGAACCGAAGATTTTTATCATAAGATACGACGTCTCTTAAGTGACACATTTTAAGAGTAACTTACACGAAATGAATTGTGATTGGTCAACGTGAAAAGCGCGGGCTTTTTGACAATGACTCATGATCGTAATCTCCGAGCAGATGTGGGTCACGGCTAATCTTCAAGCAAATTTGAGGAAAGGCAAATGTTCAAGCAAATTTGAGGAAAGGCTAATGTTCAAGCAGATTTGAGGAAAGGCTAATCTTCAGGCAGTTGTGAGAAAAGGTTAATCTTCAAGCAGATGTGAGGGCAGGCTAATCTTTAAGCAGATGTGAGGAATGGCTAATCTTCAAGCATATGCGAGGAAAAGCTAATCTTCAAGCAGATGTGAGGATAGGCTAAACTTCAAGCATATGCGAGGAAAAGCTAATCTTCAAGCAGATGTGAGGAAAGGCTCATCTTCAAGCAGATTTGAGGAAAGGCTGATTTTCAAGCAGATGTGAGGACTGGCTAATCTTCAAGCAGATGTGAGGAAAGGATAATCTTCAAGCAGATGTGAGGAAAGGCTAATCTTCAAGCAGATGTAAGATACGGCAAATCATCAAGCAATGAAAATGAGTAGCGGCTTGTTATATAGCGTTTGTCTTCCTGACACGACCAATGGAAGATTAACTGATCTGTTCATTGAGTTCGTTCGAGATCACTTTCCTTTCCTTTCTGACTCGCTAGCGCCGTTTCGAGGGAAAACTGATGATCCAAGGTATGACAGATGGGCGGAATCCAAGCTCAATCAGTTTGTTGATGGCAGTGTGGTGATGGACCTTGTAAAATCCGTAAGAACTAGCGTCGACACGTGGCTACGTTTGTCTGCTGTTTCCAGAAGCTTGTGCGTCAGGAATGTCAAGTAATGTGTAGTAGAACGGCCACGCAGTGACCCATATTGTCGCGGGTCTACACTGGGAAGTTTATCCTCGTCTGTTATGACGCCTTCAGCCACTTTGGCAAACATTGAAGTTAAAGAGATTGGTCTCAACTTTGACAGACTTGGTGGCATTTCCTTACTGAGCGTCGGCGTCACATTTCATGCGAGCGTCGGCCGAATTTGTAAATTGCACGACGCTCGCCGAATTTCAAAATCGCCCGAGCGCCGACCGTATTTACCAACGAAAATCTCGGGTGACGTTCATGGAACACTAAAAACTAAAAATCGACTATGAGATGGTACCATCTCTTGGACATGGATGTAGTCAGAATCGACTAACCTGGTAAAAAGCCAATGTTTGGATCAACTTTGATTTGTAAAAATCGCCCGAAGCCGGCGTAATCGACAGGACGACGGCCGTACTTCGGCCGAAAATGCACATTTGAAGCTCGCCAACACGTCGGTCGATCTGAATTTCTTATTTCTGACGGGGTTTAAACAGCTCTTTTCTTTCGTGATCGTAAAAGTTTGTATCTATATGTACATCACACCCTGCAAATTTAGTGATCAAACGGCGATATCATACCGTTATGGAAGTTATGAAAGGGGGCAGTTGAGCCCGTCCCCATCCCTCGAATACTCCTATCTGTTCTACTATAGGCATTCATTCAGCGACGCCAATGTGTAAGTTTAAGGTCGCAGACCACAGTATTTCGCCTATAGGGATTTACATGGTTAAGGACCCCAAAGTGAGAAGCTTCGACGCTTCAAAATTTATAGTAGGGTGCATAATCAAGGTGCAAGATTTTGATATCAGGGATCAATCTACAAAGTATGTGAAAATGAGCTTGACTTTGCCGGCTCGTTCTCTTTTAAAAGCAATTTTGATATGACCCCAGCGGAGGTCATCATGCTGCAACCGGCGGTAACAATATTCAGGCGCGAATCCAAGCCGACCGAGCAAACATCGTAATTAAACTCGTAGTCAAAACTGACGTATTCCTATGCTACAATTCACCAGAGTTTCTTCCTCGCTAACGCGCACAGAAGAAGAAAACATGTGACGCACTACTTTATACCCGAACTACTATTGGAGACGAGGGTCGCCCATTTTAGTACTGTGTTCTACAATCTAAAATCGTGTCTACTACAATTTGTGTTAAAGTGGAAAGGTCATGGCATGAAGGTCAGAAGGTTCGTGGGCTGCTGACATACTAATTTGTTGTGTGTTTTGTAGTACATCTCTATTTGTATTGTTCAACCGGTATGACGGCTCTTCGTTAGCACACACTCGCTTTAGTGCAGGCACGCGGTGATAGCTGGTCATACTCGGCATCGAACGATCTGTGTGTCTCTGTGTGTGCAAACGTTTTATTCATACGTGCTCACGGATTGCTTGTTGTTTAGATCGGACCAAATCTCACGGGAAAGTTCGGAACGTCATGGGAAAAGGGGCTTCTTCAAAAGTGAGGCCCGTCCTCTTGCTGTCAGTGGTAAGTGTGCTGTTACTTAATGTGGCGTCCTAGTTTTTATTACTCTTGGACTAGAGATAATAACAGTTATGTTGTGAAAAACATTTTTTGACATATTCATTTATTCATAAACAGTAAGATTAATCTCATCCAGAATGTACGATTCATTTATAGGGTAAACAATTTTATGTGTTCATAATCATGTCATGAACAATCCATGATAAAGAGACGTTAATGTTCAAGGTCATTTAGACAGAATGGACAAAGCCGTTTGTCACATGTTTAGTAATGATTATAGTCCAACTTATTGTACAAAGAATCTTTGTAAGGCTTTCATAGAGGTCCGGTAGTGTTTTCATTGCAAAGTGATTTCTCGAGGGCGGTGTTTAATGTGGAAGAGTTGGACTCTGGTCCCTTTACATTGTAAATATTAACCTTGAAACAATACACAGTGGTCAAATGATCCGTCAAATTCGACAGCAGCACAAAGCGAATTTCAGCGCCTCCAATTATGCAGTACGGCGTACTGCTAGTTCCCCTTTATTCACTGCGTTTTGTCGTTAAAAGCCAAGCTAAACCAATCTGGTAAAAAAATTAGACCATTTCTTTCTGTTACATTGTACATGTTGATATGATAGATAATATGTCATATTTTCTCTCTAGCACGAATACTGCAATAACATTGCAATTTGAAAGCACCTTCCTTCGCGTTGACCAATTCCATCAATAACTCGTTAAAAAAACAAAGAATACCATACCTTCGCCAACTGACGTAAGCCTTTTAGCATGACATATCCAAACGTTTCTCATTTATATGTCATGCAAATAAGAACATGGTTTACAGAAACTATGCCGATAGTTAAATAACTCGACGTTTCGGTGACCGTCTAGCTTAGTTAGCTGTTGTTTGTATCATAACATTTCAGACTTGAATCTAGATAAAGATTGGCTTTATATAAATTATGTCAAATAGTCGACGTTATGGTGACAGTCTAGTGACGTCGGCGTGACGTAACGGTTAGAGCGTTAAACTCGGAATCAATAGGTCCCGAGCTCGATACTCACCATGCCCCGACGTGGTTTACCTCCGGCATTGGATGGTGAGTTTCTCAGTAATGAATAGCTGGAGCGGTAAATCAAGTTGCATTGACGCAGGTATCAAGGTGACCCAAATACTGAAAATGCAGAAATGTTCGCGGTGGTTTTATGTTCTCGGTTTTTGCGGTGACCTTTCAGCGCGAACATGATATTTTTCTCTAGCTACAGAAAATCTTGTTCTCTCCGGTAGCAGGACATCTTACAAGTAGAATGACGGCCCTTATAGTAGGCCAGGTGTTTATGCTTTTTAAAGAACAAAGGATCTTGAAAGGAACTACCGAAACGATTTTATTTTTATCTACTTTCTATAAAGGTTGCTCTTGACCAATCAATTTCCACAAATCCTATGTGTCACCACGACGTAGTACAGTTAGCCGTATTTCAAAGAAATACGATGTATTTGAGTGTACAGTACGTCGTGTTTATTTACTACGACGTATTGTGGGTAAAATACAACGTACTTTGCTGAAATACGTCATGTTTGGCTGAAATACGACGTATTTAAGTTTTGACCAGAATAGCAAACCATACGACGTTGGAAAAGCCACTTTATACTACCTTTCCGGACGGTGGAGTGACGCCCACCTAGCCTATTCGGCTAATTTGTCAAACTCTGTGCCAAAAACACACTGCGGATTTGGTTGCCGATGTGCCAACATCTAGCACATTTGCCACTGAGAACCGTTGAATTTTTCAAATTATTTTTTTACCGTCGTGACCGTCTAGCTTAGTTTTTGTTTGTATCATTACATTTCAGACTTGAAGCTAGATATAGATTAGCTTTTCCAGCTTTGATCAACCAACACCCTAAAGAGCCACTTTTGCGGATTTTCATGGATGCATGGCCGACTTCTGTCTTCAACATACTGAGTTCTTTCAGTTGTCATTGTCATCTGCAGGCGCTTGCAGTGGTCCTTCTGGCACTTTTCATTGGACTTGGGGTTGGCTTAAGTGCTAGGTCAACGGATCGTTCTGGACAACAGGGTACTGCACTTTTACCTTCACCAAGAAGGTTATGTTTTCGGAGCAGTTTGTGTGCCCATGTGTGTGTGTTTGTGTGTGTTTGTGTGTGGGATTGTGTGTGCATGTGTGTGCATGTGTGTGTGTGTGTGTGTGAGTGTGTGTGTGTGTGTGTGATTGTGTGTGTGTGTGTGTGTGTGTGAGTGTGTGTGTGTGTGTGTTTGTGTGTGTGTGTGTGTGTGTGTGTGTGTGTGTGTTTGTGTGTGAGTGTGTGTGTTTGTGTGTGAGTGTGTGTGTGTGTGTGTGTGTTTGTGTGTGTGTGTGTGTGTGTGTGTGTGTGTGTAGGATACCAGCATAACTTGAAAAGCTATGTATTGGAAAATTTTAAACTTTGATCCAACACCAAGAGTTGAACTCACCATGAATTTTCGGTTGGACCTCCAACCTTCGTCAGATGTTCGATCCACTGCGTTGAACGCCGGGAAGCTATGGATGGATCATTATGATTTGGAAGGTCGGGAAAACGAAGACCAATTTTCTTTATTAGGCCCTATAGTGACTTTCTAAGATGCTGCAGTGGAACTTCCGGTTTTAATATTTCCCGTTATGGACATGCTATGGTCGTAATATATGAGTTGTACTACTGGATAACTGTTGAGAAAGAGAGTGAGTGGTGTTTGCTTGGGCTCCCTCGCGGTTTTTTTTTTCTAACTGCAGGGGCCAACTTTGTACGAACTTTGAAAGAAAATAACCGAAGAAGGGCTTGACGGATCATGATAATTTTTTGTACGTTTTGGTACTTTGCTGTAACGTTAAAATTACAATTATGAATTTTTGACTTAACAATAAGGAACAGCCTACGGCAGATCTTCAAAACACGGTGAAAATGACTAATTAGTTGTTATTTACCATAGATAAGCCTTTTATAGTTATAAAGCTTTACAATGTGATTTTTTTCCATCTTTGTTTCTGATCCACCTTTTTCATGTTAAATGATAACAGTAGAAGAGAAGCTTGTTATTCTTGACGTGGACCCCGGAATTGATGACGCCATCGCCATGTTGATGGTGCTATCCCAGCCTGCTGTGCGCGTGTTGGCGGTCACGTGTGTGAAAGGGAACGCACGTGACGTACAGCAGGGATGTAGGAACGCGCTGAGGGTGTTACAGGTCGCCGGACGCATGGATGTGAGTTCTAACTTTATTATACATTACAGATCCACTCATCTAGAGGTATACACCTTTTTCACGCGGTGGACATGATAGAATGTATACGAGGCCAATGGGGCAAAGAAGCAAAAAAAATGAACAGATTTAGTTTTCCTCCTAAATCACATTAAGTTAAAAATATGATATCAAAGTATCAACTTTATAACTAATGTAGTAATGCACAAAAAAGATGCAGCAATTTAGAGCTTTTTTGACCGATCCCATAGTCCCGCCCTCCTCCGTCAAAACGTAGAAATGCAAAATGAAAACATAGAAATGCAAATATTTGACGGTCATGCAGCCTCTTCCTCATTGGTCAATTCTATAATTTATAGGTAGTTATTGGCTAACCTGCCAATTGTGATTGACAGTTAGGATTGCAATTGGTTCAATGTTTGCCACAAGGGCCTCGTTTTCGTTTTATCATGTCCGCCACGTGAGAAAGGTCTATGGACTTGTTTACTGAATATTCTATAGTCAAAACGCATAATAAAAATTAATTTCCCAATACCAATATGCCTTGGTTTCCCAGATCTCCGTGTACGTAGGGGCGTCGCTCCAACTCATGGGCCATGACGTTTTTGACCACACTTACTTTAACGGAGTCGACGGCATGGGAGATATACCAGACGTCAACCCACCTGACTACAGCCTTATCAACCAAACAGGTGCCCAGCTTGTAACTTTAGCTAAAGGCTTTCTGTCTTAAACCCCCCTCTCACTGGACCCGCGGCACGCTGGCGGCGTCGCTGCGTCCTAAACTGGATTTGTGTTACCCTTTATTTTATAATGGGAATATCATTCAAAACGTACAAGTATGATAAAAAAGACAACAAAACACACAAAGCTTGAAAATATTTGTTTTTTTGTCGAGGAAATTCGTTGAGAGCTTTGTCAATTCGATCGGCCGCAGCGAGTCGCCAGCGTGCCGCGGGTCCAGTGAGAGGGAGGCTTTAGAGTACAGAATATTGTACGCATCTAACGTCTTAAAAATCTCAATGCTAAAACCCGAACCAAACTCAGTAATTAGATTAGTATCTGCTGACTGAAATATTCAACCTGTGGATTATATGAAGAGTTCCAAAGGAGAGAAAAAACTCGATAATGCAGTAAGACAGCTTTAAATAGATTACTATTCTTTACTCGCTTATCCATCCTACATGTACTATCAGAAATGTGTATGATGGAACTCAAGGTGTTAACCACGTGCAACAAGTTTGATATGAGAGACGCCGTTCCAAACTCAAGCTCCATTTTGTGATCTGCTCTCGCGAGAGCAAAACCTGGCGTGAAGTCGCGTGATTTGGGGCCCGAGCGGTAAATCCGCTTCCAAGACCTGTTGTTACTGTTACAATGATATTCCCAACCGCAAGCGCAGAGAAGAGTAGGAGTGATTCAGTATGTTTGGCTGAAAACGTAACTATTGTTATATTAGCTCCAATAAAAAATGGCTGCCGGAAGCTTTTTTTTTTTACCTTTTCCCTAGTTTTCAACTGACTAATATTTTCACCATTAGAACACGCTGTGTTAACGTTGATACGGATGTCCAAGGCCTACCCGAACCAGATCACACTGATCGCCCTCGGTCCGCTCACTAACCTGGCCCTGGCCAGGAGGATGGACCCGGACATTTCCTCACGCTTCAAGGAGATCATCATCATGGGAGGCAACATCAGAGGTCAGGGAATGAACTGAAACAATTTTCTAGACGGTTCTTGGTGGCAAATGTGCTAGATGTTGACACATCGGCAACCAAATCCGTAGTTTGTTTTCTGCTCGTTGGGCGTCACTCCACTACCAGGGGAAGTCGTGTAAAGTGTTTTTCCCTCTCACACACACACACACACACACACACACACACACACACACACACAGACACACACACACACACACACACAGACACACACACACAGACGGATTTGGTGCGCCAACTTGCCAAGGTGTGCACATTTGCCGCTAAGAACCGATTTCTTTAATGATAGAGGAAAAGAACTAGGACTGAAAACTGTGCCTGAGGTATCATTGTCCTGACCCAATAAAACATGCTGGCTAGGTTAAACCCGGATCCTACGTATACCTGTAAAGTTGCATCTGCAAAGGACATCATATGTTAAAGTTACGTAACTGTATACGTGGCAAAGAGAACAATTTCTCTCTCGCTACAAAAGAAAATCAAATCTATCATATTTCCAGGTACAACTTTCCAACATGGCGGACTTCACTTACGTCATAGACACGTCATAGTTACGTCATAGTCATAGTCACACCTATTGGCCTCATCATTGACCTTTTCTCGTCCACAGGAGTTGGTAACATGGACGTAGCTGCCGAGTTTAACTTCTGGATGGACCCGGAGGCGGCGCAGGTTGTTCTGAGAGAGTACAAGTGTCCCATGAAGGTTGTGCCGTGGGAGGTTTGTCAAGAACACGGACTGGAATGGGTACGTCAACGAGTTCTCACCTTCTCTATACTATATCTCTAGGTAAAGGTATTTCTTGGCGAAGGCTTAGGGGCAAGCCTAATGGTATATATATTGTGTGCAGTTTGCAAGAATTCTAGCAATTGTACAGGAATGTGAAAGTCCACGGGACCATAACTCAAGAATACCTGCATGGATGGATTGTTTTCATATTTAATAGGTGGGTAATACTTTGTGAGACCTTGATGTGATTGGATTTTGGGCCCCCTAGCAACTTTTCATGGTACTGCAGGGGGAGTGTGGCTTTTGAAATCTCGTGTTCTGAACATGCTATGGTCATGATTTTTTTCGTGGTGGATAGCTCTTTGTTAGGAAAATAGTACATTGTAGTAGATGTGGGCCCCCTAGCGGCATTGTTTTAGCATTCCACGAAGTTAACGTATTTGCAAAATACCTTTATATTTAGAGCAGATGATGTAAGATTTGATTTGGTGGAACACCTTGATATGACTTTTAAAATGATAACTGTCAAAGAGATCCCGGAAAACTATTATTATTATGACGTGGGATTGTGTTTTTTATGCTTACCATCACGGAAGGGAAACATTTTGCTTTTGCTACGTTTCTTCCTCTTTTTTCGTTCTAAACAAATAAGGTCAATGACCTGAATCGGACGGCTGTCTCCATGGTTAATTGTAATGTAGCAGACACCCTGCGGTATTCAATTAATATGTAGCAAGTGGCAGGACAGAGCTGGAGAGGCTGGTCACCATTGATATGAATGATTACGGGTAAAGTAGCAGACACCCTGTGGTTTTTGTTCACATAATGTAGCAAGTGGCAGGACAGAGCTGGAGAGGCTGGTCACCATTGATATGAATGATTACGGGTAAAGTAGCAGACACCCTGTGGTTTTTGTTCACATAATGTAGCAAGTGGCAGGACAGAGCTGGAGGGACTGGTCACCATAAATATGAATGTCCTTGAGTAAAAATAAACAGAACAGTCGTTTGTTAAGCTGACCGGATTGTATGAAGGTAAACATTATGTATTTGCCTGCAACTGTTACATTTCGAGTATATTTTTATTCATTTATTTGTTTATCTATCTATTTATTGAGATTTACCACATTTATTTTCCATAAAGGGTTTCATCACAAGCTGGTTAACTGCAGACACACCTAAGGCTCGCTTCATCCGGGACATTTTACACAATCTGACCCAGCAACAACAACAAGACGGCGCGCTAACGTACACGCCAAGTGACACATTGGCAACCGCCGTTGCTATGGACGCCGCCCTGGCGCAGACCGCCTCTAATGTGTACGCCACCGTAGAAATAAAGGGCGAGTTTACAAGAGCACAGATGGTTGTAGATTGGGGAAGGCTGAGTCAGAAAAGTCCTAATATTGACGTCATGCAAAACCTTGATATGACACGGTATAAAGAGCTTTTGACCGAAGCAGTACATTAACGTATTAATATGCAATATGATAACTTTATTGCACAACAATTGTACAAGGTACAAAGTATGGCATTCACTGGTATATAGATAACATTCTATTAGGCTAATAAGTCTATCTTATACAATATGGTGTAGTAGTATGGGATGACAATGGGATTTTACAATCATTGGAGGAGTTTCTAAATTCTAACGTATATCATGGAAGCTCATCTATGTTGGTAGTAAGCATAACACAGTGCTAAACTTTCTTCCAACACTAAGGTACTCGTGGATCGATTTTTTAACGACCGCTGTCGCCTTCTTAAGGATCAATAAGGCGACTTCTTCATGAGAGGTATAAGGAGGCCATATACATCAGGGCACTCCAGTCAGCACTCAACAGGGACAGTGGGCGTTATTAACTTCCTGGCACGTTTGACCAATTGCTGACCTCACGTATTCGTTAAGACATGTGTCAATAAAGTCACATGTCTGTAACTCTCGCGAGTTTACGTTCGGCAGTGATTGGTCATTATTGATCCTGAAGAAGGCGACAGTGGTCGTTGAAAATTTGATCCGTGAATACGTTAGCGTTAAAAGAAAGTTAACCACTGTAGTATTGATATAATGTACAGGAGTTTTTCTTCCACCAGTACCTTTTTATCTTGACCAGACGGGTGGCGTTATAGACTTCCCCTGTTCTAAGTAATACGTTTGTCATTGACGGGCGGTAAATGTAACATAATTGTATATATAAGCTTTTCATTACAATATCATCAGCAATATCGATATAGATTATATGATGACAACTTATATCTTTATAAACTTAAGTTGATTCTTTTACGTTGTTAGCAAAATACGAATCAGTTATACTTGACGTTATGATGTTTATGACACCCAAATACAACGTTTTCTTATTATCTCCAATACATAAACGTTTAAAAAAATGCACACCTTTCTGATATGTTATTTAACATTAAACCATCAGAAATCATACTTCCAGCTCTTGATTAATTTCTGATCTTCTCACCAGGTAACTACATTAATCAGTGACTTTAAGTTCCAAACAGGCTGCCATGTTCATTGTGACGTCATGAGGGGTTGAGTCACTGATTAATGCAATAACATCCGAAGTGTGTATGCTTTTTGCAAATGCCTATGTAATTAAAGAATATTATTATCATGGTTTATGTAATTTCAGGAAATTCGTAACTTTGATGTCATTGGTGTCTTATACACTTTAGTCATGGATACATAGCGTATATTGTCAATGCTACGTTGTTCATTCACCTTTTTTTTGGTCCGGAACATAAATAGGCACATCGTAACGTAACTTGGGAACTATATAATATTCATGATATTATATTATATATAACGATATAACTTGAATAACACTTATTCAATAAAGCTATATGTCTGCATTGTTTATGTAACGAGATACACGAGCAGAAGACAATTCATCGATCTGAATGATTACAATTAACACATTTCCCACCACAGAATTTGCTATTCTTCTCTTAACAAACAGACACAAGCACTAACTGTTAAGATTTCTACCCTGGCTAAATTGGCATTTTCATTTTCCATTGTTTTTCTTATAAAAGAATTAAGAAAGAAATGTAGTTGCACTGAATATTAATAATAATAGCTAGGCATGAAATGATTCTAAAGTTGACCGTATGGACCATATGGCTGACGTCATCAAATTTTATTGCCCCTATATATATATATATACATATATATATATATATATATATATATATATATATATATATATATATTACTTTTTCAAGGAGAAAATAAAGCATCTCGGTACATACCACTGCAATGAAACTAGGTTTTCCATGTGCATAATGATCAAAGCTACAAACTCAAGTTGGCACATATTGATATCTACTAATTGTCTGCAGTTATAAGAAAATTATTTTTTCCATAGGGCAAAATCATCCATTTTCATAACTAAAAAGGATTAGTAGATATCAAGATGTCCGAACGTGAGCTTTTTCATGATATGATATGATTTGCTATCTTTTATGAAGTCATCCATATGGACATGAATTCATATCTACAATCATTTCATGCCCAACTATCCATGTTCATTACAACTACAGTTCTTTCTTACTTCATTAATAAGAAAACAGTGGAAAGTCAAAATGCCAATTTAGCCAGGGTACTAACCTTTGATAATGGACTACTAGTCAGCTATACTGATCTGCTATTGATACTACTTATACGGGCCGCTAGGTGTCGCCGTGACCCCATGCGGAAAACGGAACCTTCGAATAGCTCCCCACTCCTTGATCTCCTGCATCATCCACACCAGATCTGCATCTGCAGGCCGGACCTCCAAACGACAGAGACGGTTGATCACCCCGTACAGACAGTCGGCTTTGAAGTCTGCCTTCAACTGTTCCAGCGTGTAGCTCTGTAGTCCCAAGGATTCTAGAAAAATATATTTCATTCGTTAAAACGCAAGGCTGCACGTTTAATATCACAACCGCACATTGTCTTCTATTGATCAGATGAGTGTTAGCATGACTAAATCGCGCTCCTAGCGGCCGGCCCAACGGATACCACCCCCTCTTGGGGTGGGGGTCATTAACCTCACCCCGAGAACTTGTGTAAACACAGGCTAAGATGAGTGTCGTTACACCGATTTAACAACAACAATGATGATAATAATGGTATTGTTTTTAATGGTCAGAAAGTACCCGTGCAGCCATTCTAGTGCTGAATTGATGGGTTTAAAATCACACAATACACATGGGCAACAGATACATGCTCGCTCAACACTCGCATGTTGTGGAACTGTCGGAAGCGTCTGGGTGGCTGCCATTCGGTGCCACCATGTGACCTCAATGCGACCTTCCCTAACCAAAGAAATAAAACGTAGCATCCAATTACAACTTTTATTCCTTACTGTGAAATGTCAACAGTAACAACAAGAGTTCAGAGACCTCATCTCCGAGCTCCATGAACTAGCACGTCCAGGTCAAAAGATACAAAAACAGAAGTTCTGCTGCAGTACCAAGTTCACATATCAGGGGGCCCAAAATTTACTTTGAATTTCGGCTTCCCAACACCTACCCACACACAAAATATCATTGTAATCCATGAAGAGGTTCTTGAATTATGTTGACTACAGTAGTCCGGAAACACAAACACACAGAGGGACACGTACACACACAGACACACACAGACACACAGACACACAGACACACACACACACACACACACACACACACACACACACACACGCACGCACACACACACACACACACACAAACTATATCTCCATTTTTCATGGATATAATGAGGGTTCTCACCGTTTGGACCCAGGGTCTCCTGCAGTTTGCGGTGGTAGTGTGCTAGGATGGCGTCCCTGTGGTTGTGGAAGACGTCCCAAGTCGCGTTACAGAGGAACAGGAGCGTCAGGTCATAGGTCGGCGGCTTGTACACCAGAGTCTGCCAGTCCACCAGCCTTGCTTCAGTGGGCACGTCTCCGACGTACTTTGTTTAGGCGAAAGACCACGAGAATAAGAATTCAGTATGCTTCTTTACACTAACAAGTGACCGACGTACGTTTCGGTGACTGTCACCTTCCTCAGAGCGCATCTGACTTGTCCGCTTTGCACTGCAGCTATAGGTGCTGCTGCTTACACATGTGGTCCCATAAATATATATGTATGTATACGCACACACACACACACATAACACACACACGCATACACACACACACACACACACACACACACACACACACACACCGATAGCTACTTCTGTCTTTACCACGCTGTTCCAAACGAAAACACCACATTAGATGTCTCTCTGTATATGTACTACATGTAAATATTTTACTTTTGGGACCGCATCTGTTAGCAGCAACACCTATGAAAGTATGCAGCAGACCAGTCAGAATTGCCATGAGGAAGATGACAGACGGTCACCGAAACGTCGGTTGAATAAAGCACTTGGCTGTGTACAGAGAGTCTATTTATTCAGTTATTTATAGGCAACCTGATTTAACTATTTTGATATATTGAGGAAATTGCAATTGAAGGAATGGAAACATCCATAATATTGTGTGACCTCCAGATTTGAACAAAAAAGGAAAACGTGACAAGCATGTCTTACCTTAAACATGATGTTATTGACCCAACACTCTGCATGACAAAGCACCTTAAGCCTCGGGTCCTCCTTCGAGACGACATAGGGGCCTATCTTCTCCAGGCGAGCTATAAGGTCTGCCTGGTCAGGGTAAGCTGCAGCGAATCCCTCCAAGTGGCCCCGATGTGCGTAGATTAGAATATCCGTGAGTACTCTGATATCTGAGCCAGTCATGATCCAGTCGTACTTCTCGGGAAGGGGGACGCCCGATCGGAGCTCAAGCCGGTGCGACAGGCCGTGCAACTGCGCCAGGGCCTCCACCGTAAGCATCATCTCCTCAAGACTCAGCGGTTGGCGGTTGGCTTTTGTTGCGAACCCCTGAGTTTTCAGGTTCTCCAGGACCCTGACGGACGCCATGGATCTTGGATCGGTGGCAGTAAAGTAACACTTTGGGACAAAGGTATCAGGTGGAGGGTAATTTTCGTCATCTTCATTCCCTGCCTTAGATTCGCGCTCTTTGGTCGGGACTGCCACAGATAGAAGCTCGGGGACCGCAATGGAATAGAACTTGGTTTCACACGTCTCCGTTTTGATGTGGATGTCGTTAGTCCACTTTTCGAAAACTACCCCCGGTCGCTCGAAATTGGTCAGTTTAGCGATGAGACTGTATCGCTGACTTGTGCCATTTCTGGTCCCCACGGCATCAAAAGCGATGAGGTCGCTCACGTATCCCTGTCCCTCGCTAATGGATCCTTTGACTTGGACGTCCGTGATGGTGACGCCAGGGAGGTCCTTCTGCAGTACCTGCTGCACCCAGGAGGGGGCGATGTCTTCTGCGGACTGCGGAATGGCGATTTTAGCTGCTGACGTCATCTTTAGCAGTATTTCTTAAACTATCCGGATGTTTGAGAAATACTTTGAATTTGTAGAACGTACAAACTGAATTTGCAGAACTGTATTGGGAACATGTACAGAAGTAAGAAATATAGTAAATGTTGCTTATTTATGGTATAGGCGGACACGTGAGTAAACCTTGACTTTTCCGTATGCATATGTTGTATTGCTACTATGATAGATGTATAGCTTTATCTGTATTGTATTGTTGTACTTATGTTGATCGTTCTTCCTTATCAAAGTTTATGTTCACAGCAATGGGTATGTCCAATCTAATTATACTGGGTTTAACGGTTCTGAATGGATTGCTGAGAGGGTGCGCCAAATCATGCCAATAGATATTGAACAGTACAGGGCAGTCATTGGCATGTTTTCCGCTGGTTTGACTTTTACTATTAAGTTAAGCCTTAAGTATACACTTAGCTTAGATAAGTGTTTCTCATATACGGTAGCATGTATCTCCGTTATTGTGATTCTTCTAGCGGGAGACATCCATCCCAACCCAGGGCCAGTCTCTCGTAAAGATTTAAATTTTATGCACATCAATGTCAACAGTTTGGTAGCTGGTACCAAAATGGACGAACTGTCCGCTCTCGTAGTTAGATTTAAGCTCGATGTTGTCGCCATCTCAGAAACATGGCTGGGCGAGTCTGTTGATTCAGTTGCTATCTCTCTTGATGGCTTCCAGGCTCCGATACGACGTGATAGAAACCGGCACGGTGGTGGTGTCCTTATTTACATATCTGACCAGATCGCATACAAAAGACGCTCAGATCTGGAGCCCAAATCTGTTGAATGTATCTGGCTGGAACTATTTGCAGGATGCTATCGTGTCATATTTTCTGTTTACTACCGCCCACCTGGCCAGGACGCCAGTACTGCTAATGAATTTATTGACTTATTTACTGACTCTGTCTTTGCAGCTGGGTCCTCTAATTATGACGCCGTCATAATTACAGGTGACTTCAATGCTAAGCACAATGCATGGTGGGCTCCTGACCCAATTACCTCTGTCGGCTCAAAACTATTTCAAGCATCGACTATGTTAAACCTTACCCAGGTGATTAGCGAGCCGACATGTGATTTGTCACGTTCTCCTTCTTTGATTGACTTACTGTTTACTGATATGAAGAATCTTGTTAAATCTACCACAGTTTTGTCTCCCCTTTCTGGATGCCACCACTGTCCCATAATTACTACTTTTAATATGTCCTTAAAGTCCCCGCGCCCTTATATCCGCACTATCTGGGAATATCCTAAAATCGATCATGACTTATTAGCTGAATTTTCGTCTGATTCCAAATGGCATGAAATTTTTTACTGTAACGCTGTTGATGATGCATGTTATAAGCTGGTAGATCTTATATTTGAAGCCAAAACCAAATGTGTTCCCCATAAGGACATTCTTATAAGACCCAGAGATAAACCATGGATGTCTCCCAGGATTAGATCGTTGATGCGTCGGCGAGACAAGCTACATAGGAATGCTAAAGTTTCGAACAGTACCACACTGTGGTCTGCATACCGTAATGTCAGAAATAAACTAGTACGCGAAATATCACTCGCTAAGTCTAACTACAACAGCCGTCTCGCTGAAACAGAATCCAAAATAATAAGGGAAAATCCATTTTATTCCCTTTTTTTCGACTTGAAAATTACAATATGAAGTTGTTCATTTTACAGAATTGCAGCCGTTTAGGCTTGTTATTGAGGAATCCAAGAAATGTGTATCTGGATATTCGGGACATATTGAGTCAAATGACTCAAACAGAGTTTTGATTGTCCAGCCATGTGGGGTTGGTTTCTGAAATTTGAAGGTGAAAATTCGTGGACTTTGAGTCATTTGACTCAAAACGGGAGCCTTTGAGTCATATGACTCAAAACGGGCCACTTTGAGGCATTTGACTCAAAACGGGCCACTTTGAGGCATTTGACTCAAAACGGGTGACTTTGAGTCATGTGACTCAAAACGGGCCACTTTGAGGTATTTGACTCAAAACGGGCGACTTTGAGTCATGTGACTCAAAACGGGCCACTTTAGGCATTTGACTCAAAACGGGCAACTTTGAGTCATATGCCTCAAAACGGGCCACTTTGAGGCATTTGACTCAAAACGGGCAACTTTGAGTCAAATGACTCAAAACGGGTGACTTTGAATCATTTGGCTCAAAATGGGCGACTTTGAGTCATTTGACTCAAGATGATGAGTGACTAAAGAGTGGTTATAAAACACGATACAGCATCGCCTAAAGTGAAAACGCATTGGATTTTATTCAAATCCTCAAAACAGAGTACATGGAAATAAATGAAATAAAGTAATAAAGTAGAATTCACAGCGCAGTTTCAAATTAGAGTCACCTGTTTTTTAAGGGATGAAAAGTTGCAGATGAAAACAGAAAAAAACATATTCATACCTCTCAGTTTAACCTTCTTGGTCATGGATAGACAAATATAGCAATTTTTGACAACGTTTTGTTTTAAACTTTTCCCAGCTGTGCTCGATCAGAGAATGATAATTGCAGTAGGGCTGCCGGTAAATCCATAGTTAATTGATTAGCTATGACCATCAAAAGTGACAATGATAAAAAATTCTTTACATGTCAATTTACTCACAATTTGTTTTCGTTTGATGCATTGATAAACATTACAAATAAAAGCAGACAGTACATATATTTGTATATTCCAATAAAGCACTTAAAGGCCTTAACAAGTTTTTCACTCTCCAATGCCTTGCTAAGTAGATGGAATTTACAGTAGAGACGGTCAGTATATACATGTACTAGTGTATTGATCAACTATAAATACCAATAACGGCGTGAAGAAATATTCAGTTTAAAGTTTGCCGTTCAGCGACATGTAATGTATTAAACCACTGATTGCCGTCAGCATATCAAGAGGGAAAACCCCTTTATAGTTTCTTAGCATCCTGTTCGGGAATATGGCTTGAACCGGTTGTAGCAAGCCTCTTTAAAACTTCGTATAGTCATGAGAAGACGTCATTACCATGGCTACCTCTTGCACGCAGCTTCTTATTCTCCTGTCAGCGCGAACACCACATAAATCCTTGCCTTGTACCTTCTCTCGTCTTTTCCATCCAGTGTGATTCTCCGAACAGCAACCTGTAGCCAATGACTGAGTGAATAAAAATGATTCCTTATCAAACACACTAAACAAGTTTTTAAGCATTAGGTGTGGCAGAGGGTTGTCGTTTTTACATCCAGCATGATAGCACAAGCCCAAACAAAACACAATCGCATGGGTAGCACAGCCACTGGATGGACACATTTACATTATAGTATTGCATTCATACATATATATAAGTCTATCACTCGGCCTCATATATGCAAGAAGAGATTAAATGGAAGGATTTCAGCTGAGGACAGCAGTCACGAAAACACATCCGACAATCGGAAACAAGTAGCAGGTAGGATATATGTTGCTTAGGAACGGCCAATAAGAGTAGCCAACAGGTACAGCTTTTTTTTTTAATAAGTTCAAAAGAGATTGTTAACTCATCCCCTATTTCTTAGGGCCTTTCTTGAGTAATTCACATGTCTTAGACCGTCAAGTGTTGTGTAACGCCTAGTATATACGTCAGAAAGATTACAATCTATCTTAGGGGATTGTGTGTGCCCTTGTACTATCAGGGGTCGAATCAGTAAAAGTGATAGCCTGACCTTTTTAGTACACTTACATACACAACTAGAGTTCCACGACCTCATACCTTCGCCATATGATTTTAACCTTTATAACTGACATATCAGGGGTGTTTGTCATCAATTATAAATCATACCAGTGGATCTTCTTCACCCAAAAAACAAAAGTATGAGCGTAACAAAGAAGAAGTCCTTATTACCATAATTTGATTCAACAATGTTCACATTCACATAACTTCCAAATGACACAAGTATGAAATTGCCATCCTTTACCTGTATGGTTTTATAGTAGTTTCTCATTAATTATGCAAATTAGGCCTACATTTGCATAATTTTTATCTATCAAAATTCCTCAGTAACAAATGTCACATATGTCAATAGTCATATCATGGAATACAGCGGGTTTTTAAAGTTGTCTCATTAATTATGCAAATTAAAATCTGATTTGCATAATTATCGTCCAATCATACAAAGCATTACGTAAGCTATCTACATACCAAAAATCATTACCATCCATCAAGCCCATCTTGAGTTATAGTATTTTCTCATTAATTATGCAAATTAGGTATTCATTTGCATAATTGATATCTATTAATATTTCTCTCTTCTTCAGTTACATATGTCACATGTTTGAGAGTCCTGTCGTGGAATTTGGCCGATGTATAAACTCTCCTCCTTAATTATGCAAATTAGATACTGATTTGCATAATAAGTATCTAATCATGTACATCATCACTCAAGCTATCTACTTACCAAAAATTATAACCATCCATCAAGCCCTTCTTGAGTTATTCCCTTTCAAAGTCTGAACCAAAACCTGCTCCTGCAGTTCCAAAAAAGCCGCTAGGGGGGCCAAAACCTATACCACTTACTCTCTGTCCAAAGAGCTATCTACCACTCAAAAATCAGTTCCATAGCTTGTCCAGAACACGAGATATTGAAACAGGAAGTTCCACTGCAGTACCGTAAGAAGCCGCTAGGGGACCCAAAATCTAATCATTTCCTAGTCTCATCAAGACCTACCCACCTACCAAATATCAAGACAATCCATCTAAGCCTTCTCGAGTTATGCTGTACATTACACACACACACACACACAAACGCTACCCTCTGCATAACCTTCTCTGCGAAGGTAATAATGAGAGCTGCATTTACAATAGATAACATCCACTAGGTACATGTAGCTGGTAAGGCGTCAATTATTAGGTACATTTAGCCTAGCAATTTGATAGTTTCGGCTAGGTCTTCCTACGGAGGTACGGGTCGTAGAATTCGTAAAAAAAATCCTCCCTCCTTGCCAGGGGACTCAGTCAACGGGAAGGTTAAAATTTCCCCCTCGGAGCCTGCTAATACAATCTATGGTTGCAAACTCTCCTTGCATTTATTTTCCCTACAGTCGGAGTATCCAGTCTGGTAAAGACTATCTAGAAAGACAAACGGCACAAAAACAAAGGGCACATGATTAGTGAGAGACCATTACAAACACATTGAAAGGGAGAATGATGAAAGTAACTCTCTATACTTTTCTTTTATTGTAATTTGTATTCACGTTTCCTTTCGGATCGCAAATTGGACGGATTCCTCCTAATCCTTCTTGCCACATTGGTTTTGGCCTCCCCCCATTTGTTCCTCGTTCCCTACCTCTTTCGTCGCTATCATTTCCAGCGAACGAACGGTTGGGTGCACTCCAAACCTAGCCCCCCCCCCCCCCCCCCCCAAACACACACACATACTTTTTCTCCTGAACAGGCCGCTCGTTCCGGCTCGATAATGTAAACAGTTTATCTCAAAGAGGTGAACAGTTTATATTTCAATTTCAGTTTATAGTGTCTGCGCTAAATATAGTCATCCCCAACTGGTTTTTGTTATATAACTGTTTTATTTCTGCCTGACCTGCGCGCCAATGGCGTAACTCATTGCATGATATTTCTGCCTTGGCCCGTGAAACAATGGGTTTTTTCGACTTGCGTTGAAAATGTACACTGTTTTTATATGGCTTCGACCAATCCATTGTTGGATAATGTAAACAGTTTTATTAGTTGTTTATATTTTTCCGATAATGTAAACAGCTTGTATATTCCTTTTCAGTAAACAGTTGATATTTTCTGTTCTTGGGGTAAACAGTCATCTCGTAATCCCATAGTTTTCTAAATCTATTAAACATTGGCGTTGACTATGTTTAGGCCTTCTTGCCACTGACTGTCAAGTGTGATATTGTAACTCTTTACCACGGAGATAATGAGAACTCTACCGTCACGTGACATGCGCACGACTATCCTATAACATGTCTGTCCAGTTTGTGAATGGACGGGAAAGTTAGTTCTCTTCGGAATTTACGGAGAGGAGAAGGTAAAAATGGCACCTCATTTCTTCCATTACACATGCACAGCTTTCATAAAGACCCTTGCTAACAGGAGGCGACCAGAAAGTGTCGCATAATGGACCTAATCATTAGGAAAACAAAGACAGTAATTACATATAACATGTATACCGTGAGTAAATGATTCTTGGCAATCCTAAAGTTTGTTGATATAACGACGTCATTCGTATAAACACACCAGCTCCGCAGGCGCGCTGCGCAGCAGCAGCTAGTTATATTACACTGAAAGACTTGTGACACCTATCCTTTGCTCATTTAACTGACTTTTTTGAAGACGGGAAATCCTAGCCTCCGTTGCAGACTTCTCCCACGACGACTTTTCAAGTTATTGGGGCCAGATTCTTTGGCTGGGGACCGTATCTGCTGGGGCCCCGTATCTGCTTGGGATCCTGTAACAGGATCCACGGCGTTTACGAGACCCCAAGCAGATACGGGCGCGGGCCCCAGCAGGTACGGTTCCCAGCCAAAGAATCTGGCCCCAATAAGTTGAAAGGTTGCCGTAGGAGAAGCCTGCAACCGATGCTAAGGAAAACCAAGTTTTTGAACGCTTCATTTCGGGACTGACAATTCTGTAGTAGCCAGTTTACAGTGATTTCAAATATGATTTACCATGTTGACCCTTGATCTCTCCCCCCTTAGATCACTTGGAATTTTAATGAACAAGACTCTTCGGGAAACTGATCATGATACAGCTAGTTTGGCATATAAATGTGAATGGGGCAACCGAATTAACCTTCGTGCTTATTATTGTTTCTGCAAATACCCTTACTACAACAGTCTGATTGAAAGATTGTCATTATCACTGACTCCTGTAGTCTATAACAGGCGACATGGCAACAGTTTCAGATAAATGCTACACCGTTTGGTTTCTAGACCCTAAACAGTAATGATCTCCTATCCCCAAATGGCCGAAAAACGAATTTGTAAACATAGGCGCACTAGTCGCTAAATAACATTTTGGGCCCCTATCGGCGCCAGGACATTCCGAACGGCGTGGTTAATTACAAGAAAACAATGACATTTCTTGAGAGTCGCCCGAAGCAACTATTATGCAACCATCTTAGCAATTTTTGTCTGTTTTTCAAGACTTCCGGATGCCACAGACGAGAATATATGCACCTCTCCCCCTGAAATACGGCCTCCCTACGAAAGGTCTTGGAATGGCCTCTACCGAAATCCCGTGTGGTGCACAGTATGATTTGATACACATACCTTCTTTGGAGAGGTCTCATGATCATCCCAAAACAGACGTGTACAGCTACATTGTTTGCCACGTTCCGCACGTACCAGCTGTTGAATGAAGCACAGCTAAACAATACGTCTTGACTGTGTGAATGCTGACTTCGACGGGATGACGAGTTTCTGTTGCTATTAGAACCACATGTCATATGTAGTAGTGGCCCGTTCCAAAGGGGTTGTACATTATGTAAGTAGGGTATTCATGCTCTAATGCTAAACGGACAACCGTTGAACATGACACGGCTTCTTGCAGCGAAGTTTGCCCGTTCACAGGACTACAATTGGCCCGTTGGTGGGATGCAATCAGCTCATAGTTTTCCCATCAAGATCCAGACCGTCATACAGAACGACTCTGCCTCATTCCTGCCAAGCATCTAATGAACACCCCTGGAATGAATACTCGAGATGGGCCAAACAAAGGGGTGATTCTCTAGAGTAGGTCGGTTGGAAGTCATGGTGAAACAAATTGTACTAACGTTACATTGAATTAGATACCTTTCAGAAATATCTTTTGATTGCATTATATATATAACTGCTTCTTTCTTTTTCCACTTCCTTCACCCAAGGAAGTTGATTCGGTCCTACTCCTCAAGCAGATGTTGTTCATTGACCTACTGTCACACTCCCCGCGTTCTATTCGTCCGGCCCAGTCAACGCTACAGTCCGGGCCGGAGGATCTTTTCCCATGGGGCAGGTCAAGTTTCCTTGGCGGCTTTTGTTACTGGGGAGCCTGGGAGCTAATCTCCAGGCAGATCTCCACGGGGGAAAAATTGTATCGGCCAGCCAGAAAAACTTCTATGGGGGCTGACAATCTCCGAGCCCAGCCTTTTTCAGTCTGCTACCTAAACTTCGTTCCCTGCCCTCACCCTGAAACTAAACAGGGTGACACTACGGCTATGAAATAAAAAGGCATTGGCCATTGGAAGTAAACCAATGAAGAGCGGTCTTAACTTGAACAGTCCTATCTGACCGAAAATTCAACTCTACTCTACTTTACTTGTCTGGAAAAAAAGACCGGAAATACTACTCTCCAAGCAGAGGAGGGGTTCCTGCTGGTTTTTGACGTCTTTTTATGCGTTTTTGTCGGGCTTTCTACTTTGTCATTTTTTGTCTCTCTTTGAAGGGGTTTGAAGAGACAAAAAAATGAAAAAAATAGAAAGCCCGACACAAACGCATAAAAGCGCGTCGAAAACCAGCCGGAACCCCTCCTCTGCTTGGAGAATGGAGAGTACGGGAATACCCTACCCCGTCATGTAGTCGCCTTGCCTGTTTTAGTGTGACTCCCAAACAGCCGTTGACTTTGGAATTGAATGGTGTTTTTGTTCCCACCAACAGTACAAAATTATGCAGCTAGTAGAAAACTTATCGAACATGGCAATCAGCTTTCTATGTACACACACGTTAGGTGTGAATGCGGGGGGGGGCACTATTCGATCGGGAGAGGCGGACATTGTTTTGAAGTCAAAATTTGTTCACTACATAACCATGGTAACGGGACAGAAATATTACAACGATAACGAAAACATTTTTTAAATCTTTCTTTCAATGGGAATTGAACCTGATATCGATAGTACATAGTTATGCTGATCAAAATTACGCAATTTTCCATCAATCTTTGTAAAGCTGCATTGATTAACACCTAAACTTGGCAACATGTCTTGAGTCGATCCTCCTCATGGATCTTCAAGGCGACCACCTGTCCAATGCGACCGCTTCAGGTTTGACTGTAGTTTGGAGTATAGGCCAGCTTCTTGCAATCGAGTTTTTTTTTTCAAAAAGGAATTGTTTTTTTTTTTTAGATAGCAATGAAGGTTTTCTTAAACAGCTATCGAGTTTTTAAAACAGCAATCGATTTTAAAACACCCATCGAGTTTTTAAAGCAGCAATCAAGTTCTTAAAACAACAAAATCCTAGAAATATGCGTACGGTTGGGGATTCACTCCACGGGGGCCTAATTAACACCTTCTTTACTTCACACTGTCGTAACACCTAATGAAATGGGTTAGGCATATGGCCTTTGGATCCCGTAACCGGAACGGACACACACACACACACAAACTACCGGGACTATCGTCCCGCAAGGGTTAGATGTGCTTGCACCTAGATGCCAGTCCACAGGACAATGCCTGGAATGGTTTTTCCTGCATATTGAGGATTTCAAAGTAAGAAATGAAGGCTGTTCATACAGCGCTGTCGAGGGAGGATCGATGCATTCATTCATCGTTCTTTTTGGGCACCTCTGAGCAATGCTGAGTGTGTGGGGGCATGCACCATGTACCAACCGGGAAGCCGCAGTATCACAGGGGCAAAAATCGTAATGTCAGCCTTCTCTGTTTGACATTTTTATTTTGCCCCGTGTAGATCTGCTTGGAGATTAATTCAATTCCAAAGTCAGCGGCTGTTTGGGAATCACACTTAACAGGCAAGGCGACGAGGCGACTACATGGCTGTGACATTTCCTGTCTTTTTTTTCAGACAAATGTGCTTTACTTCCGATGGCCAATGACTTTTTAAAATCTGATAGCCTAAATGTGTCACCCTGTTTAGTTTCAGGGTGAAGGCGGGGAGTGAAGCTTAGGTAGCAGACTGAAGCTAAAAAGGTTGGAAGTTTTTTTTCTGGCAGGCCGACATTCACACGATTTTGCCCCCGTGGAGATCTGCCTGGAGATTAGCTCCCAGGCTTCCTCGAAACGAAATCCGCCAAGGAAACTTGACCTGCCCCATGGGAAAAGATCCTCCGGCCCGGGCAGTAGCGTTGACTGGCCCAGACGAATAGAACGCGAGGAGTGTGACAGGCGGTCAACGAACAACATCTGCTTGAGGAGTAGGACCGAAAGCGGTCATACAATTTCCTTGGGTGAAGGAAGTGGGGAAAAAAGTTTACAATCAAAAGATATTACTGAAAGGTATCTAATTCAATGTAACGTTAGTACAATTTGTTTCACCATGACTTCCAACCGACCTACTCTAGAGAATCACCCCTTTGTTTGGCCCATCTCGAGTATTCATTCCAGGGGTGTTCATTAGATGCTTGGCGGGAATGAGGCAGAGTCGTTCTGTATGACGGTCTGGATCTTGATGGGAAAACTATGAGCTGATTGCATCCCACCAACGGGCCAATTGTAGTCCTGTGAACGGGCAAACTTCGCTGCAAGAAGCCGTGTCATGTTCAACGGTTGTCCGTTTAGCATTAGAGCATGAATACCCTACTTACATAATGTACAACCCCTTTGGAACGGGCCACTACTACATATGACATGTGGTTCTAATAGCAACAGAAACTCGTCGAAGTCAGCATTCACACAGTCAAGACGTATTGTTTAGCTGTGCTTCATTCAACAGCTGGTACGTGCAGAACGTGGCAAACAATGTAGCTGTACACGTCTGTTTTGGGATGATCATGAGACCTCTCCAAAGAAGGTATGTGTATCAAATCATACTGTGCACCACACGGGATTTCGGTAGAGGCCATTCCAAGACCTTTCGTAGGGAGGCCGTATTTCAGGGGGAGAGGTGCATATATTCTCGTCTGTGGCATCCGGAAGTCTTGAAAAACAGACAAAAATTGCTAAGATGGTTGCACAATAGTTGCTTCGGGCGACTCTCAAGAAATGTCATTGTTTTCTTGTAATTAACCACGCCGTTCGGAATGTCCTGGCGCCGATAGGGGCCCAAAATGTTATTTAGCGACTAGTGCGCCTATGTTTACAAATTCGTTTTTCGGCCATTTGGGGATAGGAGATCATTACTGTTTAGGGTCTAGAAACCAAACGGTGTAGCATTTATCTGAAACTGTTGCCATGTCGCCTGTTATAGACTACAGGAGTCAGTGATAATGACAATCTTTCAATCAGACTGTTGTAGTAAGGGTATTTGCAGAAACAATAATAAGCACGAAGGTTAATTCGTTTGCCCCATTCACATTTATATGCCAAACTAGCTGTATCATGATCAGTTTCCCGAAGAGTCTTGTTCATTAAAATTCCAAGTGATCTAAGGGGGGAGAGATCAAGGGTCAACATGGTAAATCATATTTGAAATCACTGTAAACTGGCTACTACAGAATTGTCAGTCCCGAAATGAAGCGTTCAAAAACTTGGTTTTCCTTAGCATCGGTTGCAGGCTTCTCCTACGGCAACCTTTCAACTTATTGGGGCCAGATTCTTTGGCTGGGAACCGTACCTGCTGGGGCCCGCGCCCGTATCTGCTTGGGGTCTCGTAAACGCCGTGGATCCTGTTACAGGATCCCAAGCAGATACGGGGCCCCAGCAGATACGGTCCCCAGCCAAAGAATCTGGCCCCAATAACTTGAAAAGTCGTCGTGGGAGAAGTCTGCAACGGAGGCTAGGATTTCCCGTCTTCAAAAAAGTCAGTTAAATGAGCAAAGGATAGGTGTCACAAGTCTTTCAGTGTAATATAACTAGCTGCTGCTGCGCAGCGCGCCTGCGGAGCTGGTGTGTTTATACGAATGACGTCGTTATATCAACAAACGTTAGGATTGCCAAGAATCATTTACTCACGGTATACATGTTATATGTAATTACCGTCTTTGTTTTCCTAATGATTAGGTCCATTATGCGACACTTTCTGGTCGCCTCCTGTTAGCAAGGGTCTTTATAAAAGCTGTACATGTGTAATGGAAGAAATGAGGTGCCATTTTTACCTTCTCCTCTCCGTAAATTCCGAAGAGAACTAACTTTCCCGTCCATTCACAAACTGGACAGACATGTTATAGGATAGTCGTGCGCATGTCACGTGACGGTAGAGTTCTCATTATCTCCGTGGTAAAGAGTTACAATATCACACTTGACAGTCAGTGGCAAGAAGGCCTAAACATAGTCAACGCCAATGTTTAATAGATTAAGAAAACTATGGGATTACGAGATGACTGTTTACCCCAAGAACAGAAAATATCAACTGTTTACTGAAAAGGAATATACAAACTGTTTACTTTATCGGAAAAATATAAACAACTAATAAAACTGTTTACATTATCCAACAATGGATTGGTAGAAGCCATATAAAAACAGTGTACATTTTCAACGCAAGTCGAAAAAACCTATTGTTTCACGGGCCAAGGCAGAAAGATCATGAGTTACGCCATTGGCGCGCAGGTCAGGCAGAAATAAAACAGTTATATAACAAAAACCAGTTGGGGATGACTATATTTAGCGCAGAAACTATAAACTGAAATTGAAATATAAACTGTTCACCTTTTTGAGATAAACTGTTTACATTATCGAGCCGGAACGAGCGGCCTGTTCAGGAGAAAAAGTATGTGTGTGTGTTGGGGGGGGGGGGGGGGGGGGCTAGGTTTGGAGTGCACCCAACCGTTCGCTGGAAATGATAGCGACGAAAGAGGTAGGGAACGAGGAACAAATGGGGGGAGGCCAAAACCAATGTGGCAAGAAGGATTAGGAGGAATCCGTCCAATTTGCGATCCGAAAGGAAACGTGAATACAAATTACAATAAAAGAAAAGTATAGAGAGTTACTTTCATCATTCTCCCTTTCAATGTGTTTGTAATGGTCTCTCACTAATCATGTGCCCTTTGTTTTTGTTCCGTTTGTCTTTCTAGATAGTCTTTACCAGACTGGATACTCCGACTGTAGGGAAAAAAAATGCAAGGAGAGTTTGCAACCATAGATTGTATTAGCAGGCTCCGAGGGGGAAATTTTAACCTTCCCGTTGACTGAGTCCCCTGGCAAGGAGGGAGGATTTTTTTTACGAATTCTACGACCCGTACCTCCGTAGGAAGACCTAGCCGAAACTATCAAATTGCTAGGCTAAATGTACCTAATAATTGACGCCTTACCAGCTACATGTACCTAGTGGATGTTATCTATTGTAAATGCAGCTCTCATTATTGTGTATGTAAGTGTACTAAAAAGGTCAGGCTATCACTTTTACTGATTCGACCCCTGATAGTACAAGGGCACACACAATCCCCTAAGATAGATTGTAATCTTTCTGACGTATATACTAGGCGTTACACAACACTTGACGGTCTAAGACATGTGAATTACACAAGAAAGGCCCTAAGAAATAGGGGATGAGTTAACAATCTCTTTTGAACTTATTAAAAAAAATAGCTGTAACTGTTGGCTACTCTTATTGGCCGTTCCTAAGCAACATATATCCTACCTGCTACTTGTTTCCGATTGTCGGATGTGTTTTCGTGACTGCTGTCCTCAGCTGAAATCCTTCCATTTAATCTCTTCTTGCATATATGAGGCCGAGTGATAGATTTATATATATGTATGAATGCAATACTATAATGTAAATGTGTCCATCCAGTGGCTGTGCTACCCATGCGATTGTGTTTTGTTTGGGCTTGTGCTATCATGCTGGATGTAAAAACGACAACCCTCTGCCACACCTAATGCTTAAAAACTTGTTTAGTGTGTTTGATAAGGAATCATTTTTATTCACTCAGTCATTGGCTACAGGTTGCTGTTCGGAGAATCACACTGGATGGAAAAGACGAGAGAAGGTACAAGGCAAGGATTGTCTAGTGGTGTTCGCGCTGACAGGAGAATAAGAAGCTGCGTGCAAGAGGTAGCCATGGTAATGACGTCTTCTCATGACTATACGAAGTTTTAAAGAGGCTTGCTACAACCGGTTCAAGCCATATTCCCGAACAGGATGTTAAGAAACTATAAAGGGGTTTTCCCTCTTGATATGCTGACGGCAATCAGTGGTTTAATACATTACATGTCGCTGAACGGCAAACTTTAAACTGAGTATTTCTTCACGCCGTTATTGGTATTTATAGTTGATCAATACACTAGTACATGTATATACTGACCGTCTCTACTGTAAATTCCATCTACTTAGCAAGGCATTGGAGAGTGAAAAACTTGTTAAGGCCTTTAAGTGCTTTATTGGAATATACAAATATATGTACTGTCTGCTTTTATTTGTAATGTTTATCAATGCATCAAACGAAAACAAATTGTGAGTAAATTGACATGTAAAGATTTTTTATCATTGTCACTTTTGATGGTCATAGCTAATCAATTAACTATGGATTTACCGGCAGCCCTACTGCAATTATCATTCTCTGATCGAGCACAGCTGGGAAAAGCTTTTAAAAAAAACGTTGTCAAAAATTGCTATATTTGTCTATCCATGACCAAGAAGGTTAAACTGAGAGGTATGAATATATCTTTTCTGTTTTCATCTGCAACTTTTCATCCCTTACAAAACAGGTGACTCTAATTTGAAACTGCGCTGTGAATTCTACTTTATTACTTTATTTCATTTATTTCCATGTACTCTGTTTTAAGGATTTGAATAAAATCCAATGCGTTTCCACTTTAGGCGATGCTGGATCGTGTTTTATAACCACTCTTTAGTCACTCATCATCTTGAGTCAAATGACTCAAAGTCGCCCATTTTGAGCCAAATGATTCAAAGTCACCCGTTTTGAGTCATATGACTCAAAGTTGCCCGTTTTGAGTCAAATGCCTCAAAGTGGCCCTTTTTGAGTCATATGACTCAAAGTTGCCCGTTTTGAGTCAAATGCCTAAAGTGGCCCGTTTTGAGTCACATGACTCAAAGTCGCCCGTTTTGAGTCAAATACCTCAAAGTGGCCCGTTTTGAGTCACATGGCTCAAAGTCACCCGTTTTGAGTCAAATGCCTCAAAGTGGCCCGTTTTGAGTCACATGACTCAAAGGCTCCCTTATGAGTCAAATGACTCAAAGTCCACGAATTTTCACCTTCAAATTTCAGAAACCAACCCCACATGGCTGGACAATCAAAACTCTGTTTGAGTCATTTGACTCAATATGTCCCGAATATCTAGATATACCTTTCTTGGATTCCTCAATAACAAGCCTAAACGGCTGCAATTCTGTAAAATGAACAACTTCATATTCTAATTTTCAAGTCGAAAAAAAGGGAATAAAATGGATTTTCCCTTATTATTTCGGATTCTGTTCTGACTCCTTGACGACTTCTCCTTGTTCTAGTAAGAAATGGTGGCACATTGTTAAATCTTTCTATTGTAGCAAAGTGAGTTCTAATATTCCTCCCTTAAGGTCAGGTCACTTGTATGTAACTGATTCTTGTGAAAAGGCAACCATGTTCAACAATTTTTTCACTGCTCAGGCCTCTGTAGATGACACCAAGGCAAGCCTCCCACAACTTGATTTTCTCACTGATGTCCGATTTTCAGAATGTTTTACCACACCTGCCGAGATTGAACTCTATGTATCTTCTCTAGATATATCCAAAGCGTGTGGTCACGATAATGTTGATAATCGCTTTCTTAAACTCATATGCCCTTACATATCTGATAAGATCGCTTACGTTTTCAATTTGTCATTTTGCCATGGTGTCTTTCCAAAGGCCTGGAAACGGGCAAACGTGGTTCCAATTTTCAAAAAGGGAGAACCAGATGATGTATCTAATTATCGCCCCGTATCTCTGTTGCCCTGTTTGTCCAAAATTTTAGAAAAAATTGTATCCAAACACTTGAATAACCATTTGATGTCTCAAAATTTACTATATTCCCTCCAGTCGGGCTTCATCCGCGGAGATTCGACAGTAAATCAACTTATTTGTATTACTGATAAAATCTTTAATGCTCTAGATTCCAACAAAGAAGTCAGAGCGGTTTACTTAGACTTTTCTAGAGCATTTGACAAAGTCTGGCATAAAGGACTTATTTTCAAGCTGCAGAGAAACGGGGTCGACGGCCCAATCTTAAATTGGTTCCATAGCTACCTCTCTGACAGAGAGCAAAGAGTTGTTATTGATGGTCAATGTTCGGATTGGAGTTATGTTGGCGCAGGTGTACCTCAGGGTTCAGTTTTAGGGCCTCTCTTATTCCTTGTCTTCATTAATGACATGGTGGACGGTCTAGTTACATGCCCTTTTTTATTTGCTGACGATAGTTCATTATTGGACATTGTGGAAGATCCTAACGTTACAGCTGATCGACTCAATACTGATCTTAGGAAGATATCATTTTGGTCTTCAACATGGCTTATGAACCTTAACCCTTTAAAGACTGAAGAAATGTGTTTTTCTAAGAAATCAAATCCTCCCGACCACCCCCCTCTTCTTCTTGATAACTGTGTTATCAAATCAGTCAAAACCCACAAGCATATAGGGACTTTTCTTACATCCACCTTGTCATGGGAAACACAAATTTCTCATATGATTGGCAAGGCGTCCAAACGAGTGTCCACTCTTAACAAATTGAAATTCAGATTATCACGAACAGTACTTGATGTTATTTATAAATCCTTTATTCGTCCTCTCCTTGAATATGCTGACATTATTTGGCATGGATGTACTTTATATGATTCCCAGCGATTAGAACGTGTCCAATACGAATGCGCGCTTGCAGTCTCAGGGGCTGTAAGAGGGTCTTCGTATTCTTCGCTACTTTCTGAATTAGGTTGGGAAAAACTTTCGGATCGTCGTCACGTTCACTCTCTGATCATGTTCTACAAAATTGTCCATGGCCATACTCGCCAGAATCTTAAGGATTTGATCCCTCCTGAAGTCTCCATTTCTACTTCTTATAATCTTCGCAACAAACTTAATCTAAGGATACCGCTCTGCTCTACAACTCGATATCAAAAGTCTTTTTTTCCTTATGCAACGCATCATTGGAACGGTATTGGCATAGCTGTTCGATCTTTAAATCTTTCGTTGTTTAAAAAACATCTAGTGAAATTAGTACGTCCCTCTTTCCATTCACATTTTAGTCATGGCCCCCGGTACATTTGCGCCCTCCTCACACGCCTTCGCACCGGCACGTGCAGTCTTAACCTAAGTTTATTTACACGCAACTTAGCAACAAGTCCAGCCTGCACTTGCGGATGTCGAAGCGAAAGCGTTGTTCATTATCTTTTGTACTGCCCTATATACAACCAACAAAGACTCAACCTTCTGGGCAACCTACGGAACCTTTTAGCCCCTATTCTTGATATCGATACTTTGTCTGATCAAGCCTTCATTTATTTATTATTAAGAGGTTCATCCTTTGTTTCGTATGATTTCAACTGTAACATTTTAGGCTTGACTCAGCACTATATTTTGACAAGCAGACGTTTTAAAACTTAGTTCAGGTATATTGATATATTCATTGTTTGTTTGTTAGCTTGTTTGTATTGGACGACCCAATTGCTGTTTATTATTGTTATTGTACTTGTCTATGTAACTTGTATCTTTTTTTCCAGAGGTGATGTTTAATATTAGCTTTAGCTAGAGTACATCACCTCTGTGTCCTGTATATTCTTCTGTTGTTTAATAAAAAATAAAAAAAAAGTAAGAAATCGGGCCCTAAAAAGTACAATATGAAATATACAATGAAATAGATACTGTATTAGCAGTTTTGTTTGTTCAGGTTATACCTGGCTTTTTCACACAGTTTAGTACCCATGGGGCAGAATGTTGGACTAGCTATATACTTCTGTAAAAACCTTCACACGAAAACAAGGATTACTTCAGAACTAACTGTAGCATCATAGCTTTATTATATTATTTATGTTGATATTCAGAAAGCCTGATAAGAGAGTTGTATATTGTATCACACAGTTTCTCTCGCGTTCCTTCGTTGCCAGTTACACGACAACAACGTCGAGTTGAGTTGATTTTTTCCTGAATATGGTTTGGGCACCTCTGTTCACTACGAGAACAAGACAGTTTAGTGTAAAATTCCAATATCTTAAAGGCATCCAGAGCATCTTATGAGGCTTGAAACTTGAATGAAAGACTCCAATTACTAGTCATTCCTACACATAGTAAGTTTCAATAACACTATACCATTAAATATCGACATTAAATGAGCAAAGATACGAAGTCGTTGTGTGGTGAGAACTGATAGATAATCCAAGCCCATATAGACTGATCCTGACTGTCCATCACAATTAGCGGTTCGACCAATGAGAGAGTGACTGCATACCCGTCAAATATTTGCATTTTTGTGTTCTAATTTTGCATTTCTACGTTTTGACGGAGATGGGAGGGGCAATGTTATCGGTTTATTTACACTAGGCACGTGAAACTAAAAGATCACAATGTAGCTTATTTTTGTGCCGCTTTTGAGCACTTTTGGTAAGAAATCCGCACGCAAATGTGGTAAACAGTGGCATCAAATGTCAATATCATAAAGATTACAGCAACTAGAATATCTCCAGTTTTCAAGCTCCTCATAAAATGCTCTAGGTGCCTTTAAAGCCAAGATTGCCCATAAGCCTTTAAATGGTTCAACTTTGTGGCGATATATCTTCATAATTACTTCTACCTATAAGACATATTTCCTCGAGTGACTATAGTGTCTGTACGTTGATGAAGGTTAGACATCCATGTAATAAGATACGCCAAAAATAGTTACTCAAGCAAATGGGTAAAATTTTGAAACATTCAGACGTTTCAGACAGCATCCGCTATCTTTCGTCAGTGACTGAGGAAAGATCTCGCAGAACCAGGTTTTATAACAAAACTCTGAATAAATATGCTAATGAGTAAAGACAATTTCAGATGGTTCAATAGAATAGCAAGTCAAGACAAGGTTGTATGCTAATGACTCAATTAGCTCCTGCTGTTTAGGAGCTAATGTTGTTCGTCGGAGGAATTGACTGTAGAATGCCCTTTTCATATTGACGCCTCTTTCTGCTCAATTCGGCGTGTATAACAAATGTCTTTCTAACACGTCTATTATAAACAGGGATACAGCAAAAATCATCATGCACATTAATATGACAGTAGGCATTTCATCCCGATATTCCCACGGCACGCCCGCCTACACTTCTCATGATCAGCACGGGACTTTAAAAAACATGTAGCTTTGAAAAGATCTGCTCTATTTACTACTTAAGTAGGAACATTACCTTTAAGTTTACGCCACGAATTGAATAGACAGTAAGTGTCATCTGTAACAATCTCATATCCGTTTGGATACGCAAAGTGCATACTATAAGCAAGGTTATAATTACTGCATGTTGACTGAGTACGTGTCTACATCATCCTATAATATATCTACTCTCGTGTGCCATGGCCCACTTATGTACTAAAGCTGAGCATTTCCTAACGTTTGTGCTTTTATCAAACTACCTTCCCAAAATCGTTAACACACACAACGACACGTGTGTCATGGTCAACCTAGGAACATGGCAAATTTCCATTTCAGGTCAGATCGCATTTCCAGGCAAACAGTTGCAAGTCAGTAATGTTGTACAACCTTTTTTTCCAAAATGAGCACAAAAGCACGGTTGACAGAACTCAATTTGATATCTTTATCATAATAGCGGAAACTACAGCATCAATGTGTAGGGTAGACTATACAGAGTTAAGTCCTTACCTGAGAGTTCAACTGTCGTGTCTACTTCTTCGGAACACAAAGGTCAAAAGAGACCGCGTGATGTGTTCGTTAAAAGTTATTCTGTATATGTGGGCGGATGCCATTCAGGTATTTCCCACTTAGTTATAGGGGTGTTATGCATTTTCTGTGGCATTTTAGGGATTCAGTTTAAGTGCTATGTAGTGTACGTAGATTGATTTAGCATGATATTTGACTTTTTCCATTGAGCGTCAGGTTAGCAGAAAAAAAGGACCCTGTGAACGACTTAGACCTCATGCGATAGGTCACAGAGGTCACATCAAAAACAGAAGACACCTTACAAGTATTCACATGCTGGTATAAGTTTATTCTGATTGACAATACAAAATCCTCTTAATGTCATATTTCAAAACCTTTCAGCTATAGATTGAATGATGTTCTAAGAATTCTTCATGTGTTTTGGTAATCGAAGGAAAATGTCGTCCTCCATTAAAAAAAAGGATTGAAAATTCTTGCTGTCATGGGCTTAAACTTAGCTAAAGAGAAAAATAGAAATACTGTTATTATAATTTGATATTTAATACCGAGTGTTACATGAATCATCAGATTTCATTTTTTGCAGTGAAATACAGTGATAAAAATGTACTATAACATTAGATTATATCATATTAGACCTTGAAAAGTTGATATGTTATCTGCAAGAAGCCTAATTTCAACTAGAGTTCCACGACCTCATATCTTCGCCAAATAACATGAATTGTACCGACAGATGCAAGGACCAAATTCCCGCCATTTACCAATAGGGCATTACATAGCCGTTTTTCTAAACAATGATTAAATTTTAGTCTTTAGTTGCTTAAATAATATCTATCAATGTCCCCCTCTTTCTCAGTGGCTTGATGTGCCACAGGTATGAAAGTCCTCTCATTGAATATCAAATATTAGACCCTGTTTTGCATAATCAACATCTTATTGTTTAACTTGGCTTGGCTATGTCAATTATCAGATTCAGCTATCTTAAAATGCCCAACATGAATACAAAGAGTCCTGTCATTTACGAGCATAGTGTTATTATCTTAGTATAATCTCAGCAATAATTCAAATGAGATAATTTGAATAATTGATATTTCGATTATAATCGATAATTACTAGCCTCTTTTTCTCAGTGAAGGATGACACAGTTTTCAAAGGTGATTTGTTTTTATTTGTTTTTTTCGGCTGTAGATAAGTACAGCCAGGGCTACCAAAGGCTAAGGCTATTACAAAGGGTTAGCCATGGTAACTGAACAATATGCAGACCTTGATACAAGCTTTCACAAAGACTAGAACACGACTAAAATGAATATAAACGGGCACAAACAGAACTCAGCGCATTTAAAACATTTCATTAATCATGCAAATTAGGTCCTGTTTAGCATAATAACCATGTTACGTTAATCGTAAGATCCACTTTTAAATCTTCATAGCAAACATAACAGATACATTTTAGTCCTGTTTTTTCAATTGCCCAGCTAGTAAGCTAGCTGTTGACCTAGATTTAGGACGCCAGCTGTTGACCTAGATTCTGGACGCCAGACGTGTACTAACACATGCCTCGTACTATGATGAGGCAGTCCTATATATGCCAATTATTACGTAAAGTAGGTCATGATCTGCATAATGAGCATATCATTATGCTGATCATCACCTAAGGAACATAAACTACGCACAAAAAGTTTGGAAACTTTACTTTGATTGATCATATTTCCATTGTTTTTTTTATCAATTTCAATGTATTATATATCGTTGGAAAGCCTGTGTAATTTCCTTTCCTATGATACCCTACTCATTATAATTGCAATCTAATGGAGCGAGCACCAGGCCTGCTTACGCGAGTGGGTTGTAGAAAAAATGTGCCCAAATTTCCATAATAGTGTCAAACACCTAGCGCAGCGCCAAACCCATTAGTGGTGGTGTCGTCCAAATCGTGAATGGAACAGTGTGTGGTGGAATGTTATGTTCACAGCTACAGATAAGAGAAGGTTTATTTCGACTGTTGGATGGGTAAATTAAAGTGTTGGGGCGGCGAGGAGAACCCTATGCTGACTGTTACACAGATAGACTGACTGTTTGTTGGGGTCAGTGTTATAGTGTGAGGCAGTACAGCGCTAACTGCCAGCGGAAAAAAACAGGCTAATCATCCTAAGCAACTTCGATGTGTCGATATAGAGACACCTTTCTCCATCCAGTCACATTTCCAAGATCCTTATCTCTGCAATATGATTATGAGACTGGGTGCCATTCTGCAAGATGATAGTGCACGTCCATACAGAATGAGTCTGTGAGAGTCATTTCAGACCACCTCCAGTACCTATGCAGGAATACAGAGGATAGAATGGCCCTCCTGTAGCCCAGATCTTAACACAAATTGAACACAGTCTCAGACTCTGTGATCACTGATCAGCTTGGGCGAGCTGTGCATGCAGTTGTGATCAACAGAACAACACTGGTCGACCTGCGACAACTCCTTGTGGAAGAATAGCCAGGGGCCGCGTACCAAAACTGGTGACAAGCATGAGGAGGATGTGCCGGGCTGTGTAGTCAGTATTAAGCCACCCTCATCATAACTGAGGCTCCTTTACGCATTTTTTCTTTGGATGAAGACTACCCTTGGCTTTCATATTAATGTGTTTTGTTGATTCAAGTTTCACATCACCCTCGTACAAAAGCCACGTGCTACCAGCAGAAGACAAAATACCGAATTGAGCGTTTTACATTTAGTAGGGTAATTTGGGCACTTTTTTTATGAGACTCGCTCGCATAAGCAGGTCTGGTGCTCGTTGTATTAATTTACAACAATAATAAGTTAAGTATCATGGGAAAGAAAATCATAAAAGCTTTTCAATGATATATAAATCATTGAAATTGATCAAGAAACAACGGAGATATGATCGACCAAAGTTAAGTTTCCGAACTTTTTGTGCGTAGTTTATATACCGAATACAAGAATAATCCATCAACCCCTGCTTGAGTTATCCTCCTCAAAAGTTACAAACAAATAGGCCCACTGCAGTTTAAGGCAAGCCGCAAGGGGGCCCAAAGTTACATCACCTACTCTCTGCCCCAAGATCTATCTACCACTCAAAAAATCATAACCCTAGTACCTGCAAAAAATGCGACCACAAACTTTGAGCGGATTAATAAACTTTCTTCATTTATTATGCAAATCAGTTCCCGGTTTTCATTATATGTATTTGATTATGTAAAACATTACCCAAGCTATTCACATACCAAAAATTATGACGATCCCTCAACCCCTTCTGTAGTTATTAGCCTCCAAAGGTTTCAACAAAAACGCCAACTGCAGGTCCAAACAAGCCGCTAGGGGGGCCAAACTTACACCACCCATTCCCTGTTCCAGACCCTATGTATTGGTAAAAAATCATGAACCTGGCACTTCCAGAAAATTCGACCACAAAATTTAAAACTCAGCTGCAGTACCTTAATTATCCGCTAGGAGGCCCATTATCGAACTTGACCTTCCTCTTTAACACTCCTACCTACCAACTGAATATCATGCACAGCCGTCAACAGCACGTCGAGTTATGCTGGCGACATACAAATTCACACACATATAAAGCCCGCTGCAGTACCGACGGAAAATGCCAGGGAAACCATTTTTGAACTTGACCCCCGTTTCTACAACATCTACACACCTGCAAAAAATCATGAAGATCCATAAACGTTTCCGTCACTTTTTTGCCTACATACAAACACACAAAAAATGCAAAGTCTGCTGCAGTACTGTTGGAAAACGCCAGGTAAACCATTTTTTAACTTGACCTTCCTTTGCACAACCACTACACACCTACTAAAAATCATAAAGATTCAATGAAGCTTTCTTGAGTTATGCTCCTGACATACATAAAGACCCACCCAACAGATTTTTCAACCGAAAACATAATCTTCTCCGAGTACAAGTTCCGTTTCCGGTTATAATATACGACCGAACCTAGAAAAAATCTGCTCACCCTAGCCTTTTTTTTCGGTCGAGCAAGTGCTATAAAATTTTCAATCTGACATCTGAGTGATGAACTATAACAGAATTCCAAGTAGTCTTGCAAATGTTCATTTCTATGTTCGTAGATGAAGGCTAAGTTTGTATAAAAATGTGTAGTAAACATTGTACTTCTACAATATGATGCAAGTTCTACCAATGTCTTTTTTTGCATTGTTAAACTGTATTTATTGAATCAGTTCGGCCGGAATCTAAACAGAAAAAGAATAATCCCTACCTACCAACCCTAACTTTTTTATCAGGACCGTAATCAAAAACACAGCATTTTTTTCTTGGACCTAAGCTGAAATCCTTTAGTGATTAATTCCACCATCATCAACTTTAAGACAAATCCAATGTTAGATTTAGACATATTCGAAACATGATACATTCCAAACAATAGTTCTGACAAGGTAGAACAAGGGCAGCAGATTTCAAGTTAACTGATTTATGTATTTCTCTATCGATTCAACATTGACCATGTTTCGTGTTTCCAGAAAATTTAATCCTTTTATACTCTTTCTTTGATCTTATGGGGATTCCCACACAGTGTCCTGTGCCCTACAGCCAAGACCTAGCTAATGGATTGATCAGAAAGCCAGGCGGTAGAGAATCTGACCGCCAAGTGCAGCGGCTGTTATCCAAATAACGGCCTGGTCCTTGGATCCATGGTTCTCTGTGTAGAGCCCTGTAAGGAAACAAAGAAGGAAAAATAAATAGTAACAGCACTTATTTAGCATTGTTATAAAAACGACAACCTTTATTGATAAGTCATGAATATATTACACAAGGCCTTCTTGAGGGGTTTAATAAGTAGTAAAATTGTAAACCTTTGTAAGTGTTTGGATATTTTCGAATGTAGTTTTAATCAGTGATGCATAACGTTATCGATCTTTGTATGAAATGTACTACACAGTGCATATATGAATGTTAACTTTTAGCTTTAGCTTGTTATTGAGTAACATGTTTTAAACCTCTTTTCTGGGGAAAGTTTGTAAATTATTAGACTCCTGTGATGACATTTTTGAGGTGGTTTAAAGTCAGGTCTACGCAGTGACAGCTTCAACGCGAACTTTAAACCACCGCGAAACGTTTTGTTTCCATTAATGTACAGTAGGTAATACTATACTATAGCGCTATCATTAACCACCGAGAACAATCCTTTTGCTCCTTATGGTGAAATTTTAATTAGAATTACCACGAACTTGAATGCATTTACAGTATCTTGAGGAAAATTCTAAGTATAATAATAATGGTACCTGTTTGATCTTCGAACGATCCTTGGCCGCTTGTTGGCTCTGCGGTCAGGCCGATGGTCATCGTGGTGCTGGCTTGAGTGGACACGCCGTCCGCGTTGCCACACCCCTGCTCGTCCTCCCCTGCAGCACAGTCCGGGTAACCGTCACAGATCAGATGACTGTGCACGCAGTACGTAAGGTCCGGAGAGCCGGGCAGGCCGCAGTAGAACGTCGGGCAATCATCAACTGTCGTAGGTACGACGCCTTCACAGCCCTGCTCGTCCTCTTCCTCCATGCAGTCCGCGCCACCGTCGCAGCTGAACGCGTCGGGAATGCACGAAGCGTTACCGTAGATGGACGTGCAGTTGTAGCTGCAGGAGCCCCACCTGCGTCCCAGTGCATCTTCAACTGTAGCAACAGATTTGTGTTCATTTGAATGTATATACATGATACATGACCGTGCAAGACCTTGCTAGCTTACAATCTATTCTGGTCAAGGTAGCAGAACACAGTTTTCGGCCTATGGGGATTTCTATAGTTAAGGGCTACAAGGTGACTGGCTTCTGACTGGTAAAAATTATAGTGCGGTGCATTTGAGAAATACGAAAAACGAATCTGTTTGAGTTTAGTGTACAACCTACAAATAACTCAACAAAAAAAAAAATCTGTCGGCGTATCGCGTTTTGACGCCATCTTTGAAATGCCCCTCTGCGGAGGTCAAAAAACTGCAGCCGGCTCACCCGAAAAGACAGTTACGTCATGAGGCGCATTGATACACGCTTTGGAAAACCTTAACAATCCAAATTATACAGACCCAAAGTCGACACAATACCACGCAGCATAGTTTACACTTGGCTGCCTCTAACATGCGGCTTTCTACCAGGCCTTCAAGAATCTAGCCGTATATTTTGTGTACCCGCGTCATAGGGGTCGCGGATAAAAACTGTGTTCTGTGACCTCAACATTGTTCTACTGCAAAGTGACCCTGGGGGGGGGGGCATGAATGAATGAATCAAACCTTTATAAAACTCAACGTCTTGTGCATTAATCTCTAAATAACTTTAGAGGAATTAAGATAAGATCTTACACAATGGCAGAATCAGTCTTTTGTCCTGGGGGGGGGGGGGGAGCAGTGAAGTTTTCTCTTACTCCGCCCCCTCCCACAAACATTAACACATTAAGTAGAATACAGATGTCAATAATTCAGGAGCTGGATTTTACAGTCAAACACATTTAATCACCACACCTGCATCATAAACTGATTCCTAAAGCTGCTAGATAGCTTTTAGGTTTGCCAAAGTAAAATGTTAACTTTCTTAATTAAAAAACTGATTCAGGCAAATTTGAATCCCTCTCATGGATACACTTTGTGTACACGTATTGCTTTCATAACAAGCAAGATATGTCGTACATATCATTTAGGAATTTTCAATGCTTCCATACTACAGAGATCATGCAATGGACCGGGTTGACTCTTAATTAGAAAAAAAAGCTTGACTTTTGATGCACTGCACTTTTCTAGATTTAAAAAAAGGGATATTGTAGTTTGTAAGCTTATGAAAGGTAAAATATGTGAACAGTTTGAATTTCAACTGTTGATATGTCAGGTTAGGGGTGGGTACCGGTACATAAAATTCAGGTCCGGTCCAGGTCCAGGTCCAGAGGGTCAGGTCCAGCTCCGGACCTGTACCTGTACCTGATTATAGAAGTGTCGCAGAACATCATATTTTGGAGAGCGAGACACGATATCATTTCTTAGGTTTGCACTTTGTCTCAAAATTATAACTATGCTCTCCACGCCGTCTGTTTACTCATCCTTTAAGTGTTTCTAGATATGATTCACAGCTAACGTCTTCGATTCGTTAAATCTGCTGTTTTGTATTTTTTTAGACCAGTTATGTGGCCGCCTACTTGTAGCCTGGTACTATGAATTTTCTAATCGGTCCATAGGCCGGTCCACTGATTTTTTACGGACCGTTTTTTTTGGACCGGTCCATTAAGAAATACCGGTTTTGTACCGGTACACGGTACCGGTACCCACCCCTAATACTAGTATATTGTGGAGATGACATGCAATTATGTTTCTATGTGTTCCCAAAATACACTATTAGGTGTATAGATTATCATTAGTATGTAGAGTTTTTAATTCATTGTATTAAGCATTAGAATGTTGTATCTTAGTGCCTCATGCTTGACATTGTACACCCATCAAATCACGTGTCGTGTGGTCATAGATGCATTTTAGGCCTCTGGGCATATGAATTTGCAATAAAGATTATTATTGATAGCATTTAGGGAACCGTTACCACACTGTGGTAATTATAAGGGAAGTCTTTCCAAGGGAATTCGAAATGGGACTATTTGAAGAGGAAATATAAAAATCAGTATGTCTGTTTGCATCCAAATGCACTTTTAATTTGGAAAGACCTATTACGTCTCGGAATACCTTACCTTAACATGCAATGCAACACAATACGATACTTTTTTATAATACTTTAATATTTGAATGTTGATGATGATTAATATTTTGTTTGATTTCTGATCCACTTCTTCAAAATTTGTTAATTATGTTTAGTATTAATCATATTAGCGTACCTTATTAAGTTGAATACTATAAAATCAATTTTGCATTTCCTCGTATCTATCTATTTATTAAAATTTATGGCATAAGTTCAATTCATTTTCTATCGTTAATTTTGCTTAGTTTTGAGTTATGTACAGTTTATGATACAATTCCTATTGTCAATTTTCGAGGGGAGGCCCAAGAAAGACAACCTAGGCTTCTGCATGTTTTTTTGCACTGTATATCTTTGTTTTAAACACTTGTACATATGCGAATGAATAAACAAACAATAAACAAATAATACACTTAACCTGTCATACAAACAGTTTACTAATAAATGTATTACGGTTGTGACTCACTGTCACTGGGTCTTTCGTCTTCCCCGTCAGAACAGTCGTGATGTCCGTCACCCAGCTGACTTGTCGGCAGACACGTGACGTTGTTGTTGCAGGTGAAAAAGCAGTTTTTGGGTATTCCTGTCATGATAAGCACACCACACAGTTAAGCCCCATAAGTTATACTGGCTGGAGAGACTTACCAATAGATTATTTATCACATTTTTAGTGTTGGACCATTAAACATAATCATTCTACTGCCAAATGTCCTCATTTTGGGCAATGAATGAATTAGTAGCCTTTGTAAACATCGACTCAATCTCTGAATTTATTTTCTTTGGAAGGTCAGATTGGCAAAATCAGTCTGCTGTCTGAGTGACCTGCCACATACGACTTTTACTGATATTACTCCCAGCCCTAACATGCTACATGTGACCTTTTCTATTACCCCCACCCCCACCAACCATAACACCCGTACCCTGTGGCAGGGACGGCGTATATGTTGGAGGTAAAGTCGGGCTGAATTGTAATTTAGGGGTCCGGCGATTGTTGGAAGGGAGGGGGGGGGGTGGCAATATGGCACCGATGGTATCGAAAGGCACAAACAGGGTTTATATCATCTGTCCTTCCTTAAGCCACTAGCTTTTAGCTTGGATTTTTAGACAGGGAGTCCAAACATGGGGGTTGTACTTAACCCAGATCTGCAGATGGGGATTTTAAGCACTAAAACTGCTGTTTTAGGCGCCGCCAATATCACACTTATGTACAAACAACATATAGAATAACTTTAACACCACTGAGCACAAATGAAAATGTCAACTTGGCCTCCTTTTTTCCTTGTGGGAACTAGACTTCCCCCAATGGGCCCTGTGGATTAACAATTACCTGGTAGTTTTGGATGTCAATCAATTGGCATGCTGTGTGGTGTGAGTGTGAGGGGGGCACGTGCGTATGTAATTACCCGGAAAACAGAGCGTCTTTTACGCTTCATTCTGCAAAAGAGGGCGTCTATTTGTTTGCACAGTGAGTTCTTACGACGCCTGGACGCCTCCCTAGCTAATAGTCCAACATAGTCCAATAGTCCAATGGGTTAGTCCAACATGCACCTACCTTGCACACACCCTTGTTCGTCCCTTCCATCCAGACAGTCGTCTAGTTCATCACAGATCCAACTGCTCGGGATGCAGGGGTCACCCGAGTCTCTCTGACATTCCATCGCACACTCTTAAGAAAACACAGAGTGCAGGATGTGAGTGGCTTTCATCTTTTAATTTCAAGTCCGCCTTTATGTTGATGGTAATTTGGTTGAATAGTGAAGAGAGTGAAGGCTAGGTTCAAGAACAATATTGAGTGGAATTATTACTATAATATTAGGTTTAAGCAAAATACATTGAACTGTCGATCTGCCTAGCACTTGGGTACACTGTACTCAAACAACAGGAGACTCATTAGCATAAAGCTCGTCTTGACTTTGTCTAATTCTTTTCCTATTGGATTATCTAAAATTGTTATGTTGATGAAGGTTAGACATCCAGATAATAAGATATGATAAACATAGTTACTCAAGCAACTGGATACATTTTTATCCAGTTGCTTTTGTATCTATTTTTGGTGTATCTAAAATTGTCTTCACTTTATTTGCATATCAATTCATAGGTCGTGGGTAAAAACCTGCTGATAGACAAATATTGCGCTATGCGCAGTGTCACCAAGGACATTATAATGTCCTTGGTGTCACTGATGAAAAGAACCGGATGCTATAAAATCATATTCCAATATCTTTAGATATTTCTTTGCAGTCTAAACCTTGGAACTCAGACAGCCACGAAGAGACATCGGATGAATTTTACCATTAGCATCCGGGAAACAATTGCGTGCATATCTGCGTCTCTTTTAACAGTTTAAAACTACTAACTGTTAAATGTGCGATTTTCTTTGCTAGTACGAATGGGCCCGAAGAAGTCGTACCGTCACAATTTGCCTCGTCCTCCCCTGTTGAGCAGGCTTCCGAGCCGTCACAAGACTGGCTATCGTGGAACACGTCACCATCCCCGCACGGACTGAACTGGTCGTCGATTTCTACACGGCAAAGATTTCAAGTGACAATCCTTTTCAAATGGCAGATATATTACATGCATGAGTTGCCCAGGAGTTGCACAGGTGTCTAAGTGCAGATGCATGTGACAAGGATCTATAGGAATGGGTGTAGAATCCGTTTCATGGTGATTTCTATCAGTTGAAAACTGAATGATGCACTTTATCTGAAAATGCTTTTGTACATATTTTGCTTGATGGATCTTCTTTGTTACCTTCAAATTTCAATACGCAAATTTTAATCTGTAACTCACCTGTATGTATTGGATACTAAGCGTTTTCATAATCAAGCTAACGTGTTTTTGTTATATGTATCATTGTTTCATTCGCACCTCGGTTATTATATTATTCCCGGACGGTTAGTGTTTCGTACTTGGACACATGTTTTGTTTCTTGTGTTTAGTGATGTCGCTGAAATAAGCGTGTTTGCTTGAGTGTGGCATCACTATGTGTTTTTTTCTTATGTTGCAATAAAAAACTAGAATTAAGTATTTGTGATATGTATTCTTCAGATTTGCTTTGTTAGTGTAGCGATTACGGGGTCTTTTTATAAATATTAATTGGTATCGAAGTTTTCTTTTTATTTGGGTTAAATGTGTGATAGTTGTGTGCCAATTTGTTAAAAATAGAGAGAACGCTAGTGACCCCCAAAAAACACCCCTCCCAATGAAATGGTATGGCTACCCTGCGACGTCACAAAATGAAGTTGGCGGCCAGCACACATGCCAACGGATCCAACAAAGGTTTTGCTACGCAAACCTGTAAAAATGATACACTTTCACGCTAGCATGTTGCAATGGTTGTATCCCCAAACATGACTGACTGTTCAGTACTGTAGTGTTGTATACAATTTTACATTACATTGCATCATTGCTGTTAGGCGCCTGCCATGCAACTGGGGTGTTTTGTATCTAGCCCTGACTTCTATCATCATAGAGGTGGAAGGTAAACCGACGAACTCAAACATGCGAGATCTTCCAATTTCATGGTCAATTCCAGCCCACACTCAGCCTCTAGCACGTCTTCACAGACAGGTCTGCAACACAAATAGTTTGTAATACTTTTTTGTTTATTCAGATCAACTGTTTTAAAGGCAACCAAAGCAATATTAGGTAAAAAATGGAAATAAAAGAATGCTGAAATCTTTATGGTACCGGTTTTGACATTTAATAACCTTGTTTAGCACATTTGCGTAATAAAATTCATATTTTTAGGATTTCAAAACCGTGCAAAACCGTGCCGTCCTATGATTCCTCTAGTTTCACGAGCCTACAAAAACTCTGGCCACGATTTTCTCACATCACAACAACATCGTATTTTTGCATCATGGACATTGCTATACATTTTAATAGTGTTGTTTCAACTAATCCTGTATAGAAATGATTACATGAATTGACTTTCAAACTCAGATTTTTCGGACCCTGATATTGCTTGGGGTTCCTTTAAGTGTTGTTTTCTGATTTGCCTGCTAGCAGTCAGAGCTTAAGAATTATTTTGCATTCACGTCTTATCAACCAACCGATGATATTTAGCTTATTCATATTTCTGTCAGTTTCAGCTATCCACTTTAAGAACAATATCTACATTTGATTTTCCTTACATCATCCTGTCAGTTTAGCAGATAGATTTATAATTTAATAGGGGGGGAAATCCGTATTGTACAGCCGGTGTTATCAAGCTGGATTGTGACATGATATTGTTTCAAGCGATGGTAGCTTTCTGACGCTACGTGAACTAGCTCGAAACCGTGACATAATTTTTTTCCAGTGGACATGCTGAGATATTGTAGTTTAAAATCAGCAATTACCCGTGTGGACAGATAATCTTAGAAAATATCAATGCAGTCAGTCTATGGAAGAAACCGTCGCTTTTCAGACTCCAACGTTTTCCGACGTTGTTTAGCAGATAATCATATATTCTAAGTGCACACTTACTTACAAACATGTTACTAACATGGCAATCTCAAGCATCATATAATGGAAAAGTTACACAATATTTTTATCGCAAAAAAAAACAATTTTATCGCAAAAAGCAGGAAAAAGCCTGGCAACTGCTTAATTTTCCAATGTACCATTTAGGAAAAAGCTTTATTGTGTGACAATTGTAACGGGTACAATGTATGGCAATTTACAGATACATAACAATCGACTATTTCCAATATTTAACAATTTCAAAGAACGTATTTATAATAATGTGCATTCTAATAGCTAAAATAGTATACAATGTAATGATGACGATGATATTATTCTGTGTCGGGAATGTAAAGCAATGTCTCAATTCTGCATAGAGTTGCATATGAATTGGCCTACATAGGTAGATATATGAAAAGGGCAGGACAATATCATATTGAATATCTCTGCCTTCAGGGTATGCCGCAGCATTTTACCGGAGTTACATGAAATCGATTGAAACAATTTCTGCCGGTCATTGACATAGGTTGGAAAATCCATTATGAAGTGGAATTTGTTCTCAATGTAATCATTATGAAAGGAAAGTTGTATTTACTTGTCTCCGCCGTTATAGCGTTGTGGGACACATCCGTCAAAAGCCTGACAGAAATTTTCCCTTGGGCGACATGCCTCGTCACAGAAGACCTCGTTAGATGAACAGCCGGAACCTAGTAAGGAATATCAAATTGACGCCGATGATATAACCATATTCATGTGACAAGTAGATTATGTTTTAGGTTCTGTTGGTTTGTAGGTGACTGGAAATAAATAAAAAACCATTGGCAAACCGTCAGTACTTGAAATACTAAAAGTATAGTTTCAGGACATTTTTAGCAAATCAGCTTTTAGTGACATATTGAAGCATCGTTGTCAAGTACTTATGTTTCTTTTACTCTTCATTTACTGACAGTACAGTACTGAAATACATTTGTCAATTATGATATTTACTGTCGCCTCAGCTCAATTACTGTCAATTAGGTGCTTTTATAGACTGACAAATCAGAGCATTTAACTAATTAACCTGTGATTGGTCCATTTTTCTACTTCAAGCGACAGTTGCTCTACTTGAAGATGAAACCAGCCAGGATAACATGGCTTATCTCTCTTTGTGTGAAATGTGTCTATCAAAGTCCCAAGACAGTTTTGTCACATTGATTAATGAAATAAATTAGACTTCTGACCATATTTGACGAGAATCTCGACCCTCAGTGCGACCCGATTGTGGAAGGTGAGCGGGTAGAAGCGAGTGTAGAGTGCAAAAGTTGGGTTGTCCAACAGGTTGCGAGCGTAGCGGTAGCTGTCGCTGTTCCCTTGGAACACCTGAAACGAAACATACTGTACTGTAAACCTGGTGACGAGGATGCCTTGTTTTATAGTTGTCAGAATGTCATATGGAATCTAAGAGGAAGCTATGGAACAGACTGAATTGCTTTGTCGATCGGACAACACTGGGTCCGAACAGAATTTTCTATCACCATTCTATTTCGTAAAAACCACATTGTTTTGTCTGTTTTCAAAATGTGAAGTTGAACTGACCATTTCTTCGCCGTCGCCGGTGCTGTTTGTGTACATTCTCCATTCTCCAACCACAGAGAACGCCAGCTTGTAGGACGTGACCCAGTAGTCCAGGTTGTAAGCCCCCTGGGTGATGACACCGGCAACTTCGTACACCTTGTCATGCTTAACCTGGAGTCACATTAGGCGAAAGCTGACTTCACTTCTTTGATGAAAATTGCCATCATTTTTAGTTTGTTGTTGAAAAGACGTCATAAGTCCAAGTTACAAAAGAACTCATTAATCTTGAATTCGAAGTCCAATGGAATGCTGCAAAGCTATCGTTGAAGAGATTCATCAGTCACGGGTGACTACCAGTTACTAGAATATTCTTCAATCAGTAACTCTAGAAAGGTAAGAAAACACGTACCTCAAAATTTTCGATGTCTACGGTACGTCTTGATCACGGAGTGACCTAGTCTCGCGAGAAAATCTACACAAGTCTCGACCTCGTCCTCTCGCGAGACGAGGTCACTCCGTGATCAAGACGTACAGTGGACTTCGAAAATTTGGAGGTACGTGTTTTGTTACATTTCTAGAGTCACTGATTGAAGAATATTCTAGTAACTGGTAGTCACTGATTGAAGAATGTTCTAGTAACAAGGAAAGCTAATGTTGAAAGGCACATTCCTGCCAAAACTGAGGTGTTGTCCGTCTTTGGATTATAAACTACTCATGATCTCGCATCAATTCTACCAAGTATGTAGTTTTGAATTCTTGCCTACTCTGTTCAGTTACAGTTACCAGGTAAAATTGGTCGTGATAGACCAAGGAAATCTTGTTTGGGGTGTGCCATGAAGGAGCACCTAACTAGCGTGAACCCCAGCTGGATACGTACAGCCGCTTGGAAGCGCGGTGTGAAGACTAGCCGACTGCTGCCCACCCATGTCTTGGACCCACGCAGCGGTATTACCAAATACTGGTTATGTACAACTAACTACAGTACTAACTCTAATTCCCACTGAGCACTGATTAGCCTGGAAACCATACCATCGGGGATCCCCAATATCTGTACGGCGCTGGGAGTGATGCCCGACCGCCTAGACAGCTTAGCCGGCTCGGGGGTGGGTTTACGGCTTTGGATTAAATTAGCTCGCGTGGCTGTGAAACTCTCTATAGCAGCTAAAGTAGACAGGCTGCGAAATCCTATGTGGCAGATAAGTAGACAAGCTGACAGAAACGATTCAATAAAGCAGACTGGGCCCGGTTAAACACCCCTAAGCCGACCCCTAGAGACTGGGACCAGGCTACGCACTGATTGGATAAGAGTAATGAATACATCAGAACATACCACATAAGTACAAGAGGGACGGAGTACCACTATCACATCAACGGATTCATCCAACACTTACCGAGGGAGCGTGACGAAGACTGATCTACTAAGAAGGATGGGGAATTGGAAAGGAAAGCCAAATGAAGGGGTAGTCTTGGAGGCCGATCTTTTTTTTGTGTCTTTCCCTACCACCCACCCTATATGTGCTTACACTTAGAAGTGATGGGACTGTTCAGGCTCTGTTCTCGCGTGACTTTGGCGCGGACCTCATAACTCTTATGGATGATTCAATGGTTGTAATCTCCAACCAGATCACCACGGGGACAAAACGGTGCCTAACTGGAGCTTCTCTGGCTGACTGGAGCTTCTCTGCTGGCTAGCTTATACGATTTTGGCACTGTGTAGATCTGCTTGGGGATTACAATGATTGCGCAGTGGAAATGGGTTACTACTGCTATGATAACCGAACAATTAGTACATAATGTACCTGTAGCCACTGGTCGGTGTCATGGCCCAGAGCTGGGGACCAAAATGCTCCATGCTGCTGTCCCTTCCCGTTGTTTAGACGTGCCTGCCACGGGAAAAACTCGGCCCCTCGCGACGAAGCGGTCATATGGAGGTCGGGAATCTTCGGAACCGCGGCGGGATCGTCGGGATCCAGTCCGACTCCCATTGTGACGTACTCGTCTGGCGTCGTCCAGGTGTTTTCGTCTGAAGCGATCAGCAAGATGTTATCAGGGGATGGGGTAGGTAATCGGATACCTATAAAACGTACTGATGACGATTATTATGAATATTTGAGAGTCCTGGGCCAAGGCAGCAGCTGCCTATAAAATACAGGCTTACAATTGCGCTATGTCGCATGCAGTGATGGGGGTTAGCACTCTTTAGCTATAGAAAATGTAACCTTGAAATTCTGTAGGATTTGTACCAACAAAATATAATACATTTGTTTCTTGTATCCACTAAGTGGATGCTTCGTCTTGAATCTTGAACGGGGACATCTGTCGTGGTATTGTGAATGTAACATAATGAAAATTTAGTTTTATGGAAACGTTGGTGCAAAGGTTTGGTTTACAGCTGGATTAGCGCCGTTCCGGCCATCCCACAAAATTGTAAGAGAAACTTCGGTCTGAGACCATATGGAACAGCAGGAGACTAACCGTCTGTGACGTACACCTCCATCACCATGGCAACCCAGCCCTCGTAGTCGGTCGGGTGAAGACGGATGTAGCGTGACGTCACAGGAGTTTGGAGAGGACGACTCACTTTGTTGTACCGGTCTCGGTTTCCTTGGAAAACCTGTGCAAAAAACATAATCAGTCTCAGATGTAGAAGGGCACAGAAAAGAAGTCAGACACCTTAAAGTGAGCATAACTCGTCAGTAATGTCCTGACAGGTAAAAAATGTACTCCCGTAGCCTTTTATTAAGCCCTGTGGGCAGTGGCTTGCTATAAGCAAATTCTCGGTTCCGACTACGCATGTGCAGTGTCAAAGGGGAAGGCCCCTGGCTTGTATACAGTGCTCGTCTCGACATTGTCTAGATTTGCATAACAACGCCCCGACGGGTTTTGTTTACGTCTCGGGGGTCTTTACCTTTTTACACCGCACATGCGTAGTAGGAACCGTAAATGGGCTTATCCACTGTGTCACACTTCTGAGTACGCATGCGCGACGACAGGAATTGTTGCTTATACTTCAAAGGTAAAGGCCCCTGAGACATCAAGAACTCACGTCCGGACAGTGTTATGCAAATTAGAGTTAGGAGCCTTCACCTTTGACATAACACCCGCAATTCCTGTCGCCGCGCATGCATACAAAGAAGTATGAGAGCGCTTATTTCTTCAGAGATTGCTGTACCTCAGACCAGGGCGTCTTAACCTGTTTTAACCTGTTAAGTCATGACACCTTTGGGTTGGCTACGTTAACAGGTATGTGCACATAACTTTAGATGTATCTATCTGTTTTCAACAAATTTCGCCAGGTGATGTAAATAACAAATATCTAAAAGATCGCAATAACCTGACCCTCGACCCCAACTAACTTGTCTGTAGCAACCACCTGTCCTCAGCAACCACTTAAGCTCAGCCCCTTAAGTGGTAGCTTAGGACAGGTGTGACTGTACCTGTACCTGCACGTTGTTGCTGCTGCCTTCGTACGGTGACCACGAAGCGCCGTCCATGCTAAAGGCCAGAGTGAATGACGTCACCCAACTGCCCAGGTCCCAGTTCGAACCGCCTCCACTAATCACCACACCGGTGACGTCAGTCGTTTTGCCAAAGTAAACCTGCAGTAAAAAAATACATAGTAAAGAGATTGGGATTGAATTTTTCGTTTTATTTGAGTTGAATGTGTGATAGTAGTGTGCCGATTTTTTGAAAATAGAGAGAACGCTAGCGACCCCAAAAAAACACACCTCCCAAAAATAGTATGGTGACCCTGTGACGTCACAATTTAAGATGGCGACCACCACACATGCCAACGGATCCAACAAAGGTTTTGCTACGCAAACCTGTAAAAAAATGAAAATCAGGTACCTGAAGCCATTGGTCCACCACAAAACTCGGTACCCAGCAGTATCCTGGTGTACTCGAAGGAGTGTGCCGAGCCAGGGATGGGGCGAACTCCAGCTTGTATTCGGAACTGGCAGTGACGTAAACATCGGGAATGTACCGACTTGCCAAACCAAGCGGGAAGCCAGGAGGTGGAACATCTGTGAGGAAAATGTCTGTGAGCCTCAAGGTGCACTATTTGAACTAAAAAAGTTTTCCTAGTATAGTTGATGCAAATGGGCCTAATCATGTGGAAAGCTGCACTGTCTTACCATAATGAACACTTAGATGATGCGTGCATGGTAAAATCTAATCTAACTACCTCCACAGTCGTCCTCATCCTCCCCTCCACTGCAGTCCGTCAGGTTGTCGCACAGCTGAGACTCCAACAGGCAGGAACCGTCCACGCAGTGGAACTGCTTTGCACTGCAACCTGTACAGGTTTAGTATTATCAACTTGCATTCCAGCCTAATCCATCTAAAATAATCTTTAACTACAACATGTATCTCCCCATAAGGGTTTTGTATGGCAAAGACACGTTAACTGCCTCTCACCTCCGGCTGTACAGTTGATCTCGTCCTCCCCGTTCGAACAGTCCTCCAGTCCGTCACAGGCGCGGTATTTCGGCAGACATCCGCCGTCACACTCCAGCTGGAGATCGTTGCAAGGAGCTGTAAGTAACCAGGAGCAGGTGTAAGTATCAATGATTCAATAGAATGTCCATTAGCAACGACGGCAATGTGTGTGTGTGTGTGTGTGTGTGTGTGTGTGTGTGTGTGTGTGTGTGTGTGTGTGTGTCTGTGTCTGTGTATGCGTGTGTGTGTGAGAGAGAGAGAGAGAGAGAGGGGGGGCTGTGTGTGACGTGTGAGAAAGGGACTGTGTGAGAGAGTCTAGATGTGTGTGGATCTGTCTGAGTCTGTGTGTGTGAGAGTCGCTCTGTGTGTGTGTGTGGGTGTCTGTGTGTGTCTGTATGCGTGTGCCTGTGTATGTGTGTGTGTGTGTGAATCTGTGCGTGTGTGTGTGTACGTATGAATCTGTGTGTGTGTGTGTGTGTTTGTGTGTGTACGTGCATGAGTGTGTGTGTGTGTGCGTGTGAGGATGTGTCACTGTGTGTGTGTGTGTGTGAGAGAGAGAGAGAGAGAGAGAGAGAGAGAGAGAGAGAGAGAGAGAGAGAGAGAAAGAGAGAGAGAGAGCCTGTGCGGATGTGTGTGACTGGTTTATAATAGGAACCTACCGTTGCAGTTCTCTTCGTCTGCCCCAGAAGAGCAGTCCTTGTCTCCGTCACACACCGAGGCGTTATTGATGCATTCACCGTTGTCGCACTGCCACAGTCCCTTCTCCGCACAGGACTCTGAAGAACACAAACATCGGACACAAACGTCATCTTTGTGTACAAACATACAAAATTGCGATTGAAGAGTATTCTGGGTGAATATCTCATTTCCAATGTAATACCTCTCATCGATATCGAGAAATGGTAAGCGGAACGCATTAACATGTACATTATGAGCAGAAAATTTGGCAAGATTTTTCAAGCTTTTTCAAAATTCTTTAACGTTGGGCCTCCTGACGTACGTGGACCTTATGTCGCACTGTCTCGGGTCATGTAGGCCATGACAATTTCATTGTATATTGTTTTGCATTATGTATTGTTTAGTCTTAGAGCCCTGTCACACTTGTGCGTATATTCAAGTGCGCATGAGTTCCGCAGTAACATATTTTTGGTTAATGTAAATTTTGCGGGGAGGAAGCTGTTTTCTACGTTGAACGATCGTCGTGCAGTCTGGTTATCAAACCAAAGAACTGCCTTCTTTGGCTGCAAACTGAACCTAAACCAAAAACATATTAATACGCAACACATGCGGGCTTGTATATGCGCATAAGTGTACCAGAGGCTTTACACTTAGTAGTCCTAGCGATCTGTAAGAAACTCACGGCATATCAGCTCCTCCGATGCGTTCTCACAGTCGGGGACACCATCGCACACTGCAGATGGTGGCACACATCTGCCGCTGTGTTCACACTGGAACTCGACATTGGTGCACACTGTACAACATAATGATAATAACTTTACTGCACAACAATTGTACAAGGTACAAAGTATGGCATCCAATGGTAAAAAGATAACATTCTATCAGGCTAATCAATCTATCTTATACAATATGGTGTAGTAGTATGGGATGACAATGGGATTTTACAATCATTGGAGGAGTTTTTAGCTTCTAGACATTCTTTGATATATTTTCCAATGTATACCATGCATGGGTTGTCACATGCCATTATGTACTTAAATTTGCTATTCAAGTCCATTTAGATAAATCCTGGTAAATCCAAAGATATCATTGAGCATAATGAATTGCGTATATCAAAATATTTGGGACATATAAGGTTTTTTTTCGCCCCATAGGCTTACAGTGTTATAAGGCGTGTTTGACAAGGGCGCGTTCGTAATGAAGCTATAGGAAATGTACCAAGGTCATTCATACTATGTTGAGCACATTTACCCTAGATCATGTAAAAAACTGCCAACAATTGTATGACGAACAATCTCTGTTTATAGCAATTACAAACTGCACTTAGCTACACCCAAAAAAGGCACTTTCCAGCTGTAAGCGCACGACCGCATCACTGAAATGCAGGGCTATTCACGTCTGACCTTGCGCGCGGCTGCCGAACTTTACCTGCTGATTTCTTCAGTAACATTACTAACAAGCTTTCATTAGTTTGACACTTCAGATCAGTTGGGCTGGATAAAAGGGAATTTTCCACCGATATAAACTGAAGTTCATGCAGCCGTTAATTTGGGGGGGTAATGACCATTTTAGAGTCTATATGCGGAGTAACACTGGAATGAGACCATAACGTCCGTTTGATATGCGTAAACGTATCACAATGGAAAGAATTGACTAACTCTTTGAAACCACCTATGTTCAAAACACGCCATGGCGTTAAGGTAATATGTTTGCCCTAATATAAATTAGGCACTCATTTGCATATTTGGTATATGTTACTGTTCAATCTGCAATAAACTACATATACATATATATTGTCCTATTATGGAAAAGACTGGAATCATAGAGTTTCCTCAGTAATCATAGAAATAAAATTAAGACCATAGCATCTCCTGGACCAAACATAAATGGAAAATACTGGTGTGAAGGAATTTCCTCATAGCTCATGCAAAGGTAGTATTGTTTTGTATGATTTGCATGCCATATCTGTCTAAGCTATCAACTTTTAATTAACTATCAAGGTATAATCAAAAACAACGAAATCAAAGAATTTCAGCATTAATTTTGCAAATTAATTCCTGACTTGTATTTTATTGCTCATATCTCTCTTCAAGTTAGCTACCTGCATAAAGAACATCACGATTTATCGTTCCTTTGTTCAGTTTTTTTTATTTTTATTGTATACCTGGTAAACCGCCTCACTGCGTAACACACCAGATATACTTGATCCACTCACACCGGGAAGGACTCCTACTATTTTCCATAAGCGTGGTGAGTTCTTTCATTGCAAGAGATCAAAGTCAGTTTTTTTATAATCCAAAGCAATTAGAATATGAAGTTGCTAAGACCATAAGTTGACAAAAAAGTATCCAGAACTTTTAAAATCAACCCCAGTTTGCCCCAGTTGAATAGTGTTCAATAGCTGTCGGCGATATGATATATTATACTTGGCTGTAATTTATTCGGAGGGTACTGGGGGGGGGGGGGGAGGATATTGTTTCTGTATAATACAGATACTGCCTAGCCGAAATTCAATGCTTATACAATCATTATTCTCATTCAGAATGATATCATCTGCAAAACCAGAACACCTTTGGTGAACTTACCGCAGTCGATCTCATCGGACACGTCGTCACAGTCATCAACGCCATCGCAGAGCTTCGTGTCAGGGATGCAGGAACCGAGTCCACAGAAATGATGGGACAGGGGACAATCCTCGGCTGCGCAAAAAAATTCATCTGAACCGTCTTCACAATCAGGAAACCTGTTACATTGATCCGATGATCTCAGACATACTCCACTTCTTTCACACTTGATATCGTCGGGCCAGTAACACTGTGTTTTTTTGCAATTTTCCTCATCTGAGCCGTCGTCGCAATCATACCATCCGTCACATTGTTCTTCTCGATGGATACATGCTAAATTACTTTCACACTTGAAATAGTCCGAGTCACACTCTTTGTTTGTGCAATTTTCCTCATCCCAACCGTCTCCACAATCATCAACACCGTCACAAGTCGCGTCTGGTTCGATACATACTCCATTACTTTCACACTTGATGTGGCGCGAGACGTGGCACTCTTTGTCTTTGCAATTTTCCTCATCTGAACCGTCGTCACAATCGACATCACTGTTACATTGCTTCCTTGGGGGGATACATACTCCATTACTTTCACACTTGATGTGGTGCGAGACGTGGCACTCTTTGTCTTTGCAATTTTCCTCATCTGAACCGTCGTCACAATCGATATCACTGTTACATTGCTTCCTTGGAGGGACACATACTCCATTACTTTTACACTTGAAATAGTCTGGGTTGTAACAGTCTTTGCTTGTGCAATTTACCTCATCTGAGCCGTCGTCACAATCATCGTCACCGTCACATCCCCACTCTGGTTTGAGACATACTCCACTTCCTTCACACTTAATATCCCCTGGGTTGTAACACTCTTTGCTTGTGCAATTTTCCTCATCTGAAACGTCTTCACAATCATTCCCTCCGTTACATTGTTTTTCTGGATGGATACATATCCCACTTCTTTTACACTTGAAATATTCGGGGTGGTTACACTCTTTGCTTGTGCAATTTTTCTCATCTGAGCCGTCAAAACAATCATCATTACCGTCGCATTGCTTCTCTGGTTCGATGCATTCTCCAATACTTTCACACTTGAAGTCCAGGTTGAAACACTCTTCGCAATTTTCCTCATCTGAGCCGTCGTCACAATCATAATAATCGTCACATTGCCACTCTGGTTTGATACAAACTCCATTACTTTCACACTTGAAACGTTCGGGGTTGTAACACTCTTTGCTTGTGCAATTTTCCTCATCTGAAACGTCTTCACAATCATCCCCTCCGTTACATTGTCTTTCTGGTTGGATACATATCCCACTTCCTTTACACTTAAAATATTCGGGGTTGTAACACTCTTTGCTTGTGCAATTTTTCTCATCTGAGCCGTCAAAACAGTCATCATAACCGTCGCATTGCCACTCTGGTTCGATACATTCTCCGAGACTTTCACACTTGAAGTCCAGGTTGAAACACTCTTTGCAATTTTCCTCATCTGTACCGTCATCACAATCATAATCGTCGTCACATTGGTACTCCAAAGGGACACATGCTCCACTAGTTTTACACCTTATATCGTTCGGGTCGAAACACTCTTTGCTCCAGCAATTTTCCTCATCTGAGCCGTCTGAGCAGTCATCATAACTGTCACATTGGTCCTCCAGAGGGACACATAATTCATTTCTTTGTTCACACTTGATATCGTCCGGGTTGAAACACCCGGGTTCGCAATTTTCCTCATCTGAGCCGTCGTCACAATCATTTATATAGTCACATTGCCACTCTGGTTCGATACATACTCCATTACTTTCACACTTGATATATTCGGGATTGTAACACTCCTTACTTGTGCAATTTACCTCATCTGAGCCGTCGTCACAATCATCATCACCGTCACATTGCCACTCTGGACGGACACATACTTCATTACCTTCACACATGATATCGTCTGGGTTGATACACTCTTCGCAATTTTCCTCATCTGTACCGTCATCACAATCATAATCGTCGTCGCATTGGTACTCCAGAGGGACACATGCTCCACTAGTTTCACACCTGATATCGTTCGGGTCGGAACACTCTTCGCAATTTGCCTCATCTGAGCCGTCATCACAATCATAATCGTCGTCGCATTGGTACTCCAGAGGGACACATGCTCCACTAGTTTCACACCTGATATCGTTCGGGTCGGAACACTCTTCGCAATTTGCCTCATCTGAGCCGTCGTCACAATCATTATAATCGTCACATCGCCACTCTGGTTCGATACAAACTCCAGTACTTTCACACTTGAAATATTCTGGATTGTAACACTCCTTCCTTGTGCAATTTACCTCATCTGAACCGTCTTCACAATCATCATCACCGTCACATTGCCACTCTGGACGGACACATACTCCATTACCTTCACACATGATATCGTCCGGGTTGATACACTCTGTATCGCCAATACGAGGGGAGGCATGACCGATGGAAATCAGGCATGCAAATACGAGCAAGCCAGCCGCCATGATCAGCTTTTCGGGGGGAATTGTTGATAGAATCCTCGGTGTACTGGGCCTACCCTGGCACTGAGGCGTGCGGTGACAAAAATAATCAAATAGTGCTGGGTTGTAGGTGGTACGGCTCTGTACATACTTTGTTTAACGAGCTTAGTCTCCCTACGGACAGATGCGCACAAACACCGAAGAATGCGTGACAACGCAAAGGAATGTCATCAATTATTTGCTAGCAGTCTCTTGCTGTCGTATCTTCGACCAAAGAATTCAGTTGTTCCAACTTATTAGAGTATTGTACTAAAGATTTTGATGTATTTGAAGGTGATACCAAGAGTTGAAATTAATCGGTACATATCTGACATAAAACAAGAAGAACAACTGTTTTTTCTTTATCAATCTTAACTTTTACTCGTCCTCTCTATGTTCCTAACTTTACTAAATATGAAAAGTAACATTTTCGGATGAATTGTCACAAATGAGCAAGTTAAGCACTTTTTGGATGGCCAAATTAAAGATCCACAAGTATGGAATTCTGACAGAGGAGCTAGAGAAGCAACAATTGCTATTTCATGACGTCTACACCAGGTGCATCGTTACCACGAGACACACATAAAGCTGCAAATAAAAATACCATAAGTAGCAATCACCCAGCCTGGTCTAGAGCGGACAGTTAATGCTCTCAAAAATTTTAATCAAAAACTGGTAGTACTAAAATGCCACCGGGGAGACTGGTACGGAGGTTTACATTCTTCATCTATCCTGGCTTTTGATATGAGCATTCGGCAGTGCACGCTAAGGTGATTTTGTACAAAAACAAAGGTTACGCAGTACTACTGTAGCAGTACAACATGTAGAACAGTTGTACGACAGGAGCCAACCGTCCTCCACCAGAATGGGGCATCCGTCGCTCACCAGAACATCACTCGTACTGCTGTGTGGTCTGTGCCACTGCGTGTCAGGTGCATTTGGGCTAGCAGGTAAGAAATTTGCTATCCATGTCAATTTGTCCCGGTCGTTGAGTGCGCCACATATCTGGGTTGCAAACTTCACCGCAGTCTTGTTTAGGACAACCAAACCACTCACATGGCAAAGAAAGGCTCTCTACTTTCTCTGCATGCTTTGAGAAGGGCGTAGTGTCACCGGAGGATCTGGAAATTGTTTAATCTACTCTGATACGGCATGTGTGAGAGTAGGAAAAAGTGTACCTAGGCTGCAACACAAAGCAGAACAACACTCGTGAATTTGTACAGAGAAGGGCAACGAAAATCATCCACAGCAATAGTATCCAAACGACCCCGCTCTCCGACCTTAAGGACAGACGGAAGACTAAAATTTGGAATGTCAACCACCCTCTACACTCCATGGAACTAAAACCACATATCCACACCAAAATTCAGCACTCAAAGACAGAGGCCATCCTTTTTACTTCAGGCAATAAGCTAGCCTCAGTAATCATGACCTGAGAATACCGTGTTTGTCACTGTCATTTAACGGACACACCGACGAACACTAGTAACTTTTTAATAAAATTATAACCGTCTGTATCATTTTAATGTGTATTGAGATCATGAATTTGTCACCTAATGTGCAATTCATCTGCTTGGCTTGGCTGCTAAGCAATTTGAATAAAACAGTTGTACTAAACTGAGGTCATCGAACATAGAAGGGTACATGTTTTGCGTATGCATTATCTTCCATAGTAGCCTATGAGAGCATACTAGAAAATTGATAACTAACGCTACTTCACCCAAATCTACAATGAAGCAAATATACGGGATTTTTAAAAATGGGGTATTTAGGTATATTTCCTAGATACAACACAGCATTAGTTATACCAGTAGAAATGACAATTTGATAGATTAATGTATTCAGAACATAGTCTGAAAAACGTCGAAAACCCTGCATTAGGAAACGAAGACGTCGAAAATATTCGACCCCAGTATAGAGTTGACTGACCTCGTCACTGGGGGGGGGGGGTTGATCTACGGTGTACGTTCGCTGGAACAGATCGTTTTTTGTTGTTGTGACGTAGCCGTGTGGAACTTAACGGCCGTCTTGCCGCGATCTTTCCTTGATTAGTCAAGCTTATATCTTTAGCACTCTCTGGAAGTCAAGTAAGGAACAACAGCTGCTCTATAAAGGTAATTAGCGGCAAGATAATTTTGGGGAATATTTGCCTCGCGGAAAAAAATGCCGCCGGTCTCAACACCACGGGTGGCTCTTTAAAATTCAAATATTTAACATTGCAGTATTTTGTATCAACAGGACTAGAGAAAAAATATAACATGTAAAGAATCAGTGACAAAGCAGGTGATCAGTAATATCGCCATGTATCAGAAAGAAATGGTGGCTAATTCTATGGCCAAGTTGGTGTTGACCCATATCAGACCAATACATTTTTGCGACGAAACTGGCATTTCTGTTGCTTTTAAATATATTTCTGGTAGATTAGTTTTGTTATTAGTGTACATATACTGTTTCAATAATCTGCTCTAAACGAGGAGAACCCGCATTTTGCTTTTAAAATCTACAATACTCTCCTTAATTCAACAATTCTAGTGCCCTTATATTTCACTTTACGTCCGTGCCCCTGCGTGTCAGGTGCATTTGAGCTAGCAGGTAAGCAATTTACTATCCATGTCAATTTGTCCCGGTCGTTGAGTGCGCCACATATCCGGGTTTCAAACGTCACCGCACTACAACTAGTCTTGGTCGGGACAACCAAACCACCCGCATTGCAAAGAAGGGCTCTCTACTTTCTTTGCATGCTTTAAGAAGGGCGGGGTGTCACCGGAGGATCTGGAAATTGTTTATTCTACTCTGATATGGCCTTTGTGAATTAGGCAAATGCCGTGTACCTAGGCTGCAACACAAAACAGAACAACACTCGTGAATCAGTACAGAGAAGGGCAACAAAAATCATCTACAGCAACAGTATCCAGATAACCCCTCTCCCCAAACCTCAGGACAGACGGAAGACGAAAACTTGGAATGTCAACCACCCTCTCCACTCCATGGAAATTAAAACCACATCTCCACACCAAAATTCAGCACTCAAAGACAGAGAACATCCTTTCAGACAATAAGCTAGGCTCAGTAATCATGACCTAAGAATACCGTGTTTGTCACTGCCATTTAACGGACACACCGACGAACATTATTAACTTTCGAAATAACTATAACCATCTATGTCGTTTTTAATGTGTATTGAGATCATGAATCTGTCACCTATTGTGCAATTCTGCCGCTTGGCTTGGCTTCTAAGCAATTTGAATAAAACATTTATGAGTTGTACAAAACTGAGGTCATAGAACATAGAAGGATACATGTCTTGCGCATGCATTATTTTTCAAAATAGCACATGAGAGTTTACTAGAAAATTTGCAACTAACGCTGCTTCACCTTAATCTGCAATGAAGCAAATATACGGGGTTTTTAGAAATGGGGTATTTAGGTATATACGTTAGATATAACGCAACATTAGTAATGCCGCTAGAACTGCATTTTTGACGGACAAACGTATTCAGAACACTGTCTGAAAAACGTCGATAACCTTGCATTAGAAAACGACGACGTCGAAAGCATTCCACCCCAGAATGGAGCTGACTGACCTCTTTAAGGTATAAGCGGCAAGAAAATTGTAAGGAGTATTCTCCTCACTGAAATGTGCCGCCGGTCACAACACCACAGCTAGTTCTTTAGAATTTCAATATTTTGTATCAAAAGGACTAGCGAAAAAATATGATATGTGTAGCATCAGTGACAAAGGTGATAAGTCATATCGTCATGTATATATGAAAGAAATGATGGTTAATTTTATGACCAATGCATTTTTGCGACGGATCTGGCATTTGTTTTGCTCATACACTACCACTACACTACATATTTTTTTCTTCTTCTTCTTCTGCTGCTAAATCTTCAAATCAATTCAACTCCGCCATTTTTAGACCAAACAACCTGAAATTGCATGGCATGGATGTTAAGATTGCAAATACCCCCTGACGTTTTTTTTTTTCTCCTTTTTTTTGAAAGAGGCCTTAAAAACATTTTTATGGAGGTTTTTGGGGGCATTTTTAGACAAAAATTACATTTTGGACTCCTGTGCCCTGGTATTACAAATGACCTTGAATTCGGTACAAGGTTGCCTTCTTCGACATTTCTGGTGTACATCGCTTCAAAATGCTTCATTTTTGGGACTTTTGGCCCTTTCTCAGACCAAAAACGGGCCAAAAGTGCTATCCCCGTTCCATGTTCTATCACTGAGGTTCTGCGCGTTCCATTTGCTGCTGGACAAAGAACACGTGTTCCATTCAGGTTACCTAAGGTCATGTTGTAGGAACACGCGCGTAATGAACGGCACATTCAAACAAATGTAGCTTAGATCATTACAAAACGTCATTATTGCACGAGGAGCGAGTGAAATATGCTGTATTTGCTCATGAGCAAATGACGATCTTTCTAGTCTTCTATTATGTTAAGTTGAAGATAGCAGCATCGACAGTTTCGGAGTGTGGTTATATGTCTTCCGGTTTCAATGTATAACCTGTGACAGCATGTTCGCAGTTTTATGACGGAAGTCATGTGCCGAATATTGTCAATACCCAGATTCTGTTCTTAATCAAAGGTGGACTTGAACAGTCCTCATTTTGTTTTTAGCGGATCCACCTTTGTTATCACTGTGAAGTTCTTTTACGAAAGTTTGAATGTAGAAGTCTTCCAAACGCTGATTGATAGAATTAGTGATTTGAGACGTAATTAATGGAAGGCTGTCACTGGCAGGTGGCTGGGTGGAGACCGACCCGACATGGGCGACACCGAACGAATGGGAGGACGACGACGGTGTCCGACATGTTGCCGGCTATGTTCTGGACTCCAACCTTAGAACCGGCTGGCAACTTGCAGCTGCAGAGAAGACATGGTGGCTCACCTTTGACCTGCAGACCCCCATAACACTCTCCCGAGTTCACATGTGGTACTACCACAGTCGGGCTGTAACAGTGTTCCGTTCAATGTCACCAGGAAAGCGGTTTCAGACTGTAAAACAATTCCCTGCATCACATCTATATCGTAGCATTGTAAATCAAGTAGGGGACGAAATATATCTGAATGAAGTTGATCTGAGCGGGTTCCTCGCTACAGGACAGCTTTGGCGACTGGAATTTAACTCTTCGGGAGTTATAGGGTCTACAGCTATCGAAATCATGGAGGTGACGTTTTTCCAAGGTAACTGATTATTTTATACCTGTATAAGCTAAGAGCAAAGCGCAATCACCTTACAATGGAGGCTGCGGCATTAACTTTTCACCATCAAAGGCCACATATAAGTACAAATAACATTCTATGGAGATCCCACATCAAATGCGAGAGTGCGAAAAAAGCAATACGGGGGGAAATATATCTAGGTTTTGAGAATCTTGGTTTCAATGTGTTTGAGTGAGAATAAACAGAGCAGTAGTTTGTAAGGCTGAAGGTAAACATTACGTATCTGTTTGAAAATGTTACTGATCTAGTCGTTGTTGTATCTTATCATGTCTGCCAAGCTTGCTCCGGATTTGCGAAGACGGTCTGCACAGACGGCGACTGTGACGTGCATGAGGTGGTCTGTGACGGGATAGTCGACTGTGACGATGGGAGCGATGAAAACAACTGTGGTAAGGCGCTCACCCGAGAGGGGCTTTTAATGCCTTGGTCACGTTTGAAAGTGGGCCTGTAGGTGGTCTAACCAATCGGTTCAGTTTTTAACCCTATCTAGACCGGGCTTTTTTTTAGATTTCTTGGACGGGGGGGCTCTTTCGACCCCCCCCCCCCCCCATCATAACTTCGGAACGGTATGCCCTATCATCACAGAATTTTCAGGGAGTGATGTTCACGTGAAGTTTTATGATTCCTGTAATTTTTGCTGACGTTATGACGTAATATGACGTAATTATGACGTCATCGATGTTATTTTATTGGCTAAATAGAGAATTCCCATAATATCTAAACGTATTAGACACAACAGTGCGTATTATTGATTTAAAGGTATGCCGAGACATTTGACGTCAGTGGTGACAAAGTTGACGTCAGTGGTGACAAAGTTGCGGTCAAAATAACGTCGAACGATGACGTCATGTGTTGTTAGCGACCCCCTGGGATCCGCCATCTTGGATCGGCAATTTTGAAATTTTTAAAAATACTTTTTTTTCCCATTTATGACCCCAAATAACAATCAAAGTAGACAAAAAACATTGATCTGAATGTTTCTGGTTAAGAAAATTCCAAGTTGTGACGAATTTAAAGGCGAAAAAGCCTGTTTATACCGGAAATGATGATGTTGTCCGCCATCATGGATTTTGAACGATGACGTCATCAAATTAGCATAATTTATGAATATTGAATCATGACAGTTACATTAAATTACATATTATGTTATACATGTAGGAAACTAGTGTGGTTCAGCAAGAAAACATTGGAAAAAACTATGTTTAAATCAAAATTAGTGAAATTTGCATAAAATGCCTCTTAAGAAACCCGTTGCCATGGCAACACGAAAAATGATAAACTTATACTTTTATCATAATATTGTTGCCAACTAAATTTTAGGAAAAGTCACCAAATTTTGTTGTCCTACCACGCGTCGTTTGGCAGTTATACAATGTCAAAGTTGCCGCGGGCACTTTTAGCCACCCCCCCACCGGTCTAGATAGGGTTAAAGAGAAATCCCTCAAATCAAGGGACACCGGATGGCGTAGGCAAATCACAGGCGTTTTCCTAACGCTCCCGTTTTCAGTTGAAAACACTCTGAAAACATTGGCCCGTTTAACGATTGGTGTCCGTCAGACACTTCGTTCGTTGTGTGGAGTGATCTCTGCGGGGTCCGACAGTGTGCCGGTTGGCTCACAGCCTGATTGGGCAGCTGTCGAAGATTTTCTCCGGGACCCAGACTGATTTCAAGTTCGGGTTGAAATAAACATGGAGATCCAACGAGCTGCAAAATAGTTCGGCAGCCACAGGGAGTCCCACGAGGACCCGTAAACTACCCGACAGGGTCCCTGTTTAAAATCATGATCAAAGAATTAGGTACTTATCATATAATCCTGGAGGGACTTTAGGGTTGGCTTAAACCATAGTCGTACCAGAAGTACTTAGAAGAAGAAAAGTTTGCCGGTGGCATCAGTGCCACTGGCACGTAGATAACTTCACAAGCAAGCTAGCATCTCCTTACGACGTATCCCAATATAAGGACACGTTGATTTTTGTCTACTCCTACCCACATTGCGGCTGACCGTCTTTCCAACAACGTAAGACGTGTGAGAGACGAAGACGTAGATTGCACTACTTGTACATTAGAAGACATAAAACAACTTTGTTTATTGGTTTTAAAAAAACGAAAATTTCCTCTTCTGCCAATCAATGTATTCAATGTACAATATAGGAAATACTACCTTCAATATTGTACATGTCTATCTTAATATAGATGAAGAAATATGTTCAAATGGGGCTGCCATCAACAAGGCACAAGTGTGTGACGGCAGAGACGACTGCGGAGACGGTACAGACGAACAGAACTGCTGTAAGTACAGACACAGAGCAAATTGTATTTTTGAAAATTCAAGATAGCAGATCCAAGATGGCGGATGGCTAAAACTATATAGTCATTTTATGACGTCATTTTGACGTCATTGCTGTTGCTATTGACTTTTTTTCTGAGTTTGGCCTTTGGCATTTGCATTTTGCTATTGTATGGTTTAGAATCAGAATTATTTCATAGGAGATTTACTAGTTACACCTAACATGTAAAATATTGGTTACATTTGTCACTCCTATGTCATGAACCGATGTATGCATAAAGCTACTAGTTCAAATATAAAACTGGAGTAAACGCTGATATATTTATGATAATGTGGTTTAACTATAATGTTTCCCTTATATTCGGCGCAGGTGATCGACAAGGCAAGATGGCCTGCAGCAACGGCCAGTGCATAGATGTGCACAAAACATGTAGACCTCCTGATATAGATACTCGTGTTTCCTGTTGGAAACTAAGACAACATTATTATTCTAGATGTGACGGGATAGAAGATTGTAGGGATGGCAGTGACGAGTCTTGTCGTGAGTACACTGGAAACATAACTAACCAGCTAAAGCCCCCCTCTCACTGGACCCGCGGCGCGCTGGCGGCGTCACTGCGGCCAATCGAATTGACAAAGCACTCAACGAATTTCATCGACAAAAAAACAACTAATCTTTTTAAGCTTTGTGTGTTTTGTTGTCTTTTGGTCATATTTGTACGTTTTGAATGATATTCCCACTAAAAAGTCAAGGGTAACACAAATCCAGCTTAGGACGCAGCGACGCCGCCAGCGTGCCGCGGGTCCAGTGAGAGGGGGCTTAACACCCATAATCACACCTACTGTAACTAGCATTATAGTCATGGGTACATCAAAGTGTTCATGACACCAATGGCACCAAAGTACAACAAAGTACTTCTTGTATTCTATAAGAAAAGAATTATCCATTGAACATAGCCATTTGCACTATACGTATTAAACGGAGGTCCCGTGTTTGAGGAGAGCCACACCTTAAATAACCAACAGCACTCATTAAAAAGAGTAGGCGTCCTTCCCTGTGTGAGTCGACCAAATCTTATAGTCGGTATAGGCTCCAGAACCATGCCCCTAATGTTAACACATATACTAGCCTCTGAGAATAGTTAAAAATAGGTGGGCGGTGTACAGACAGTAGGAATTAGATAGGTGCATGGCATTGACTAAACTATTGTGCAATATGAATGATTATATGGGAGAATATGTGGTTTTTTTACCAAAATGATCTGTAAATATTGTAAGAAAGTTTGTCCTCACCACCTTTTCGATTTCTACCTGTCAAATTCTTAAACAGAACAGGTGGCCTAATCCGACGCCATTTCCATTCCATTTACGATCCTAAGACTAGTAAGAGCCATTTACCTTTGAAAAGTTATAACCATAGTTATAATTCACAGACTAATCTACATGTGACATACATTAGGTACTAACATGAATGCATTTATGACTTACTGTGTATGTGTGTGTGTATGTGTGTGTGTGTGTGTGTGCGTTAAGCGAAACGTACCTATATGGGTGTGTCCTACCGTATATATATATATATATATATATATATATATATATGTTTTTTTGTGTGTGTGTGTGTGTGTGTGTGTGAAACTGAAACATATGAGTGTGTCTTTTTTAAAGCTGAACATAATATATAACTGTACCCTACCATGTATATGTCTGTGTAGTTGCACGTGTAAAGCGAAACTTCTATGTGTTTATCCGACCATGTATATATGTGTGTAAATCTATCCCTAAATCTATGAGGACTTTGTTGCCTTTGTCTATATATAACGTTATATATGTAAAATTTACAACACTTGGCCCTTAGTACCCAGTGCTCTTACCCCCGGCTTCACATTGGTTTCTTTACATCTATCAAGGCAAACGAGGAATCATCACATTTCCACAGCATTTAAAGGGTGGAATCCGTAATGAATCTTCAACAGTAACTCTAGAGCTGGCAACATTGTAGTTAACACAGAGGAAAGCATACAGTTGAAGGGAACACTTCTGATTGGCTTAACAATATCTCTTCTCTGCTCTGTCGTTCAGCTGCTGCTGCCTGTGACAACGGAGCCCTTTTCCACCCGGCTACCCGGTGTAACGGTAGAGACGACTGTGGGGACAACAGTGATGAGCAGAACTGTGGTGAGTTTTCAAAAAAAACACTCACACAACTTGTCGCGGTAGCGTAGTGGCACGGTGTTAGGCCCCAGAACCCAGAGATACCAGGTTCGAATTCGGGGTCCCCTGATTTGTCCCGTTGACGTTGTGCCCTTAGAAAAGGCACTTGACACGACTTTCCCCACTTTACTCTTGTAAAAATTAGTACCTAACTTCGGTTAGGGACGTCCCTCGGCTAGGACGTGAAATGGAGGTCCCGTGTTTGAGGACAGCCACACCTCAAGCACGTTAAAGAACCCAACACACTTAGCGAAAAGAGTAGGGGTCCTTCCCGGTGTATGTGGATTATATAAATCTGTCCGGATATGCAGCTTGTACTCTTCAGTACAAACTTGGTGTGTTACGCATTCATGCAATATAAACAAACAGATAAACAAAAACTTGATCTAAATGTGCATAGCACTAAAATATACATCAGGAATGGCGTTGTGACTACTGAAAATGTCAAGCGACAACAACGTCAATTATAAGACGTGAAAGATCGCCTCTGACGGAGTTTGATTGCAATTAAATCTGAATAGACGAACATGTAACTACTGTCTCAGGCGCAGCATCGGTACGCGGTATTTATTTGGAACTAAAAAGTTAAAACGGGTTACACAACAATCAGACGTTAGCCTAGACTTGCTTTCTGTGGCTACCACAACGCCAACCTACTAACATGCATGCATGCTAAAATTATAAAGCTCTGAAATGCTCGTTTTTATCTTCTTCCTGACCACGTACATCCATCTGCAGACAAACCGGCAATTATAGACATGTATCGGGTCAAATCAGGCTGTAAGGTTTTGGACCATCGCAAACCGGGGCATGCCCTCTTTTTCGAAAGGTGTGCTGGGTTCTTTTACTTGCGCAGGGTGTGGCTCTCCCCAAACACGGGACGTCCATTTAACGTCCGATCCGAGGGACGTCCCTGACCCTAGATGAGCTAGGTACTCATTTACACCTGAGTGAGGTGAGGAAAATGGTGTTAAGTGCCTTTCCCAAGGGCACAACGTCGGGCGCATGTCTGGGGGCAGCCCGGGATCGAACTGGGGTCCCCTTGTTTGACAGTCGGATGTTCTATTCAGTACGCCACACGATGCCACAATTACATTATCCATTTACAATGTAACGTTATATGTCCATAGACTGTTTCTATCTACACGAAAAAGGGACAAGCTACAGGGGCCTTGCAAACCGGGACGGATCCTGTCAGTTCTGGACATCTCAGTACCCCCACACCCATAACCACACTCCCCAGGCCTACCCATCGGCAGGGCTGGAGCAGAACTACTGTAGGAATCCGGACGGGAAGGACAGGCCGTGGTGCTACACAAACAACCCCCTCATCAGGTGGATGTACTGCGATGACGTCTTCGCCTGCGACGGTATAACCACTATTTAACAAAATAATACCCTGTATACTTTGCCAGCTTTAAGGCATCATACCTCTGCAACTTCATAAGGAACACCGTCGCAATGTTTTTCCATTGCCTTTTTTGTTTTGTTTGCCCTTTCATATTGTCAAATACAAGCAAGTACTGACAAGAATTTGAGTTCTAATCCTGTCAATGATAAAGTTTATTTTGACACCTTTTTAATTTTTATCTAATGTTAGTCTGTAGAGCTCTCTTGCTGTATCAATCTTATTCAGATTAACAGACGCTGACATTGAGTCCGTAAAACACAATGATCAGAAACACAGTCAACGTTTACGTTTCAATAAAGCATACTTCTGTTTGTTTTATATGTCCAGCCGTGCCAACACGATGCTTCTACGCAATAGACAAGGGAAGGAGCTACGCAGGGCACGTGAATAGGTAAGATTAGACGCATTTCTAATAGCAGGCCTCCCGACCGTTCCTAACCTTCCCTAGATCATGGTTCGGAGTAAATTGTGAGCAAATTCGTAGGCAATTGGTCTGCGAAGTTTGAACCTGGTTGAATGATTCAGCCGAATGTTTCAAATGATTTTAAATAGTTCATTTTATGACTTAGGAAATGTTGACCATGTTGTGAGTGTGCAATTCTGTATGTCGCCACTCTTCAGGGCAGGAGACCGGGAGTGTCAGAGATGGGACTCCCAGTCCCCCCACAGCCAACCCCACACACCACAGGCTCATCCTGATGCAGACCTGCAGGAAAACTTCTGCCGTAACCCTGACAACAAGGAGCGGCCCTGGTGCTACACCACGGACCCGACACTGCGGTGGAGCTACTGCGACATTATGGAATGTGCCGGTAAGCACAACTGAAGACCACAATGTATTCTCACACCTGCAAATCTACAGTTGTTACCTAGTCGCTACTTGATATCAATATAAATGCAGAACAAAGTAGACTATCATCATCATCATCATTATCATCATCATCATGTCAAATCATTAAAGATAAGTAGAAATACAATGTGAATGCTCAAACGTCCAATTCTGCCTTTGGTCAGATGGATTTGAAATACAACTAAAAGAAAATGTGTGATTTTTGAACGATTTTAACAGTTTTGTTGAACTTGGTTGTATTCTCTGCAATGGAAATCATTCATCTGTTGCTGTCTCATGTCCATCTTAGACCCTACATCCCTGGACTTCATCGGACAAGAATGCAAGGGAGTATACACCTGTAGATGGCAAGATTTAGAAGATCTCTCAGACTGCTTTTGTGACGATGAATGCAGCTTTTTCGGCGACTGCTGTGAAGACGTCGAGTAAGTAATTTAATTTGGAAGCAGGGCATTTCTTATGAAAAGGAAAGATGTAGAGAACAAAACTGGAGGTCTGCATGAAAAATCACCATAATTTGTACTGCTTATTACAAAGGAAGTTCTACTGTTGAGCTCGGCCTTGTAGGTCGTATTCACATGACGTCGTTGGTGGGTTCTTCGGTCGGTGTCAACGGCATAACTCAATGAACCGGGGGTTAATATGTGTCAAGAAATCCCAAAAAAATGAATAGATTGGGCATGGGTTCACAACTTTCTTTTATCCGGAAGTTCCGCAGGGAAAATAGATGAGTATTTTTTTCTCTGATTTCTTTACAGGTAGATAGCACCTACTCCCCTTTTGATTCTACAATCACACATTCCTGCAGTCTTTTTAATTACCTAAAACAATAGCTATGACATAGCATGCACTTTCAGAAGTAGTCATGTATCTGCATTGTAGCAGTCTAGTTTTCCTTACCATTAATCGTTTGATTTATTTCGGACTCCATCACACCGACCACAGAGTAGACAGCTCCGTTCAACAACCACCTGACTATTATAGGCTGCAGTGGAAGTGTGTGTCGACCTTTACCAACTGGCCGTCCTATTGGATGGTTGCTGACTGTCCTGACGAATGGACGGATGACCTCACAAGGGAGCAATGTTTACAACAAGTGGATCCCTTCAGCCTCGGTGACATGGTTTACAGGGTACCTGTGGAAGATAATCCATACAAAATCTACTACAGAAACATGTTTTGTGCTCTTTGTAACAATGTGACAATGTCAGAAGCATATTTTTGGATGTCCAGACCTGTGTGTTCTGGACAGCTTAGTCCTTCTGCACAAACCTCTTTAGGTACGCTAGAGAATGTTCTCCGTACTCTTCAGTTTGAAGAGGTGGAGGGTTGCATTGGTGCAAACAAACTAGAATTCAAGATTCTCAATACGAGACAATGTCTTTCCCCCAAGCCGAAGTTTTCAAATGCACATTGTGATATGACTGCCTGCATGTCTTACAGCTTTCCTATTTTCAGTAGCTATAAGACCTACAGAAACCTACACTGTGCTCTTTGTGAAGGACTTTCCCTTACGGCGACCACTAACCTAAGGTGTGGTACCGCTTTTGCTCGTCACCAAGGTAGATACGGATGTGTCGGTGAATCTCGATGTATCGAAAAAATGTCACTAACTCTTCTGTTTAACTTTGATGTCGATGAGAATGGTGAAGACAGTTCCAATCAGTGTCCCTCTGACACTGTATTCGACCCCTTCGTAAACACGTGCCGGTATTTTTCGTCGGCTAGCAGAAGTCATGGCTCAGCAAACAAAACTATCCCGTTACAAAACTGCAGCGAACCCGCTTTGACGTTCACAGCGGAAGAGTTCCATGTCCTTCCCAATGGTAGTGTCCATCTGCTGAGTTCTAATGTGTCCTGCCCAGCTGAGCAGGTGGTCATTCTGAACACAACAGCATCGATCTGCGGGGAGTGCATACTGCAGTACTTCTCGAACGATACGCAAACAGTCAACAGTCAGGACCCTGTCCAGGGTTGGTTAACCCTCGGCCTTGTAATAGCGTCTGCTGTAGCCGTGTTTTGTTTCGTGGTCCACACTGTCAGGTCTGGCCAGTGGAAAAAAGTCCCGGAAAAGCTGAAGGTCCAGATGCTAACATGCATGGCTCTTGCTGAAGTCATGTTTGTGGTACGTTTGTTCGTCCCTCCCGGACCGGCCTGTGCAGCGTATGCAATAGTGCTGCACTATCTTCTGCTGACTGCATTCACATCCATGAACGCACTAGCCGTGGATCTCTTTCTTACGTTTCGTGATGGCTTAGAAAGAGCGGCAATGTACAAGTACCTCTTGTACACATGGCTGATGCCTGTGCCTGTAGTCTTAATGACAGTGATTGTAGAATTCGCCAGTACTGTCAGGGTCGGTTACGGAGAGAACTGTTGGATCGGCAATCCGATCGGCAGTCTGTTGGCTTTTGGACTTCCTGTCCTCTGTGCTCTTCTGGTCAATGCTGTCTTTGTCACTATTGTCTTGCTAACCATACGGAAGTCATTTCAAATAGCCGACGCTGCATTGTCGCGCTCAAACATCAGCAAGGCCTGGGTCTACTTGCGTATCTCCTTTCTGGCGGGGTTCACCTGGATTCTCGGCTTCATATTCCCTTTCGTCAACAGCAGAGTTCTCGACTACATCTTCATTGTGCTGAATGCTTCTCAAGGCCTTCTGCTGACAGTGGCGCTGATAATGACGTCGGAGGTGGTGCAGAAATGGAAGTCTGCGATCAAGGAACGCTTTGGTCTGGGAGAGCCACATCAGAACAATGAAGCAACCGCCACTGCCAACAACCGGCGGGCCATGGCAGGTGGAACCGAGGCAACGGCAGGTGGAACCGCTTCAGATATAGAGATGTCAACTTTGGCCATTGTGGAGAACAGGGCACGCCTTCATCTGGCTGAAGTTCATCATGACAATGGAGCAGCCGCCACTGCCAACAACCGGCGGGCCATGGCAGGTGGAACTGAGGCAACGGCAGGTGGAACCGCTACAGATATAGAGATGTCAACTTTGGCCGATGTGGAGAACAGGGCACGCCTTCATCTGATTGAAAATCATGAAGTCAATGAAGAAGCCGCCACTGCCAGCGACCGGCAGACCAACGCATATGGGACTGAGGCCACGACAGATGGAACCGCTACAGATATAGAGATGTCAACTTTGGCCGATGTGGAAAACAGGGCACCCCTTCATCCGGCTGAAGTTCATCAAGACAATGAAGAAGCCGCCACTGCCAGCGCCCGGCGGACCATGGCAGGTGGAACTGAGACAACGGCTGGTGGAACCGGCTCTGCTACAGAAGTACCCACGAAAACGTTGGCCAATGTGATGGAGAACACAAGTGGTGATGAAGAGGAGACCCGTCTCTAGTCGCACCACTAACCGCAGATAACAGCAGCATAAATCAACAATATGCTGCTCCATTCTTGAAGATACGTGCGCCGGAAAATTGTCCCTGCAAATCACATCGATTCGTGCACTGCGAGCTCAACGAACAAAATAATTTTAATACTACAAAGCCTTTCGTCTACGTAGCTCTTCTCTTAAAGTTCGCGCCTGCTCTAAATTAAAGGGACGTATTTTTGCGCTTGAGTGAAAATTAGTACCGCTGTTGTCAGTACAAACTTTATGTAGCAGTGCAAAATGCGCACTGGGCTATCTTTTAAACCTCACATCAGAAGGCTCGTCAACAATTTTTATCGCAAAAAATTAACCTTTCTAGAAGTTAATGAAAAGCTCTGAATTCTGCCACTATTGAATACAAAGCAATCTAGTAAGACCCTTTGGTGCCCCTTGACGACCCACTCTGAAAAATACCATTATTAATGAGCCACGTGGTGACACGAACCACTCTGAGAAATACCATTGTGGGGTCGTGTGGCGTAGCGGCACGATACCGTTGTTTGGGCCAGAACCCAGCGGTCCTGGGTTCAAATCCCATGACGCCACCCATGTTGTGCCCTTGAGAAAGGCACTTTGCACGACTTTCCTCACTTCACACAGGTGTAAAAATGTGTTTGTTGTTTTCTGTATGTGGCACTGTTAAAACAAGTTATCAAAAACATGAGTGCAGTGCCACGTCGTCCTTGTCTGCCCAAAAGCGAAGTATAAAAAATTTATAAGCCATCCGGTGACACGAACCACCCTGACAAATATCCACTATTAATGAGCCACGCGGTGACATGAAACTCGAGACAATGTTGTCTGTAAACAAGAGAACTGTTTGACATGCAACGGCAGCCCAACACTTGTGCAAACATATCTAATCATCCACCAGAACCGAACATGTACTTTCATAAAATGAAATCCTTCTTTTGTGCAGCACAATGCTGTCAATGACACACAGCATACAACCAGACCCTCCATGACCCGATGATGTTTATACTATGGATCTAGACATATAACACTGATCAAAATTCACTAATTGGACTTCATACCATCCACTGTGTCGAAGAAGCCCCTAATTTTTTTTATACCAGAAGTTCCAGCATGCACCACATGTGGGCGCATGTGGAAAATTTTTATGAAACCAACTTGATGCAACAAGACTATTGGGTGATGCATATTTACGTCCTACGAGGAAGATACGTCTGTTAGTGTATGTACCTGACATGTGCAAGAAAGTTATGTAAGTTTTCTGCTTTTGATGAAAGACTTTATACAAACAACTGTATCTAATATGGTCCAAATGTATTTATCAAAGATATTTTAATGGTATACATATTACATTTAGCTGAAATATAAGGTACTCAAGAATGTCTTTATTTACTGACGCTCCTTTTTAACAGAAGGTCGTTTAACTGATTGTGCTTGGATGACAAACTGTGATTGAGACCTTTTTGAACACGACAAATCTAAGTTAAAGATGAAAGATGGTGATGATGTTAATTGTTTATTGTTAATTTGTAACAAATGTCTGTTTACGATGAACTGTTGTAATAGAGAAGCCACCATGTAGCCAGAACTCTTTGATGGTCATATATTATGGATCGCATACTGTCAAGCAAGAAGTTAAGAAAACTTTACATTTTGCAGATGATACTTTCAGAGAAAGAGCTCGAAAATACATCCTGTGTTAAATCATTTCTGTTTTGAATAGATAGCTAATCATTTTCTTCATACGTACATGATATGGCCAAGATGTTGAATGGGCTTACATTGTACATCATTGACCAAGAAATAGCTGTTTATACACCTTATATATTTCTTAGCGATAGCAATTGTGCGGGCTAATTTAATATCGGTGGTAAGGCCGTTACATTAGTCACGTGTTTTATATGCATAAAGTGACGTCATTGGTTGTCTGTTCATACCTTTACAGAGATCAGCGCTGCTCAGTCGCAGATTAGGGAAAGTCTCTTTTACAGGTTTGCGTCTAGCAAAACCTTTGTTGGATCCGTTGCATGTGTGGTGACCGCCATCTTGATTTTGTGACGTCGCAGGGTAGCCATACCATTTCATTGGAAGGGGTGTTTTTTGGGGACACTAGCGTTCTCTCTATCTTTAACAAGCTGGCACCAACCATTACACATTCAACTCAATTGAAAAGGAAAATTCAATGCCAATTCATATGTATAAAAGACCCCGTAATCGCTAAACTAACATAGCAAACCTGAAGTATATGTGTAGCACAAAAAACTCTAGTTTCAGTCGGATGCTGTTACCTGTACACAGACAGTGCTTGAAATAGTGGATGCATATGTGTACTTTGTACTTTTGTGCACCCAAAATTGGAGCTGCGCACATAATTCTGTACAGTGTGTGCACCTAGAAACTTTCGTAGGGTTACCTACCCTAAGAGTAATGATGATATAGACTAGTATAAAGGATAGTTTTGACATTCAAGTGTACAAGAAGTGATACAACATGTTCACTATCAAAAATCGTTTTTCTTATATTTCTTGTTTTCTCATGTTGAGAAAGATATTCTTAAACAAAGAAAAACAAGATAATTAAGAAACCTTCAGCGAAGTCTTTGTATGCCAATTCGTACACAAAGATTTCATTTCATAAAATATCTCTACTATGATGTTCTCCAATAAGAATGTTCTAGTTTTCTCAGTCTTACTATAAGATTTGTTTTTTGTTTGGTCAAATGTGGTATTGTTACAGATCCTTTCCTTGAGATTCTATTTCTTGAAAATTTGAGTCTACCCGAATAATTTTCAAGAAATTTCTGGTTTTTCCTTACCTAGAAAGTTTGAGAAAGCTGGCTCTTATTTTTCTTGATAATGTTGAAGAATATACAATAATGCTTTTATTTATTTTCTTGTTTTTCCTTGTCTAGAAAGTTTGGTAAAGACGATTCTTGATTTTCCTGATAATGTTCAAGAATATACCAGAATACTTTTCTTGACTTTCTTGTCATACCTTACCTAGAAAGTTTGAGAAAATGATTATTGTTTTCTGGATAGTTTTTAAGAAGATACAAGAATACTTTTAATAACTTTCTTGACTGAATGCTGTTAAGGAAAACAAGAAAAACAAGAAAGCAAATAACAAGCAATGACAGCATACAATTCTTGAAATTTCTTGTTTTTCCTTATCCAGAAAATTTAAGAAACTTGATTCTTGATAATGTTGAAGAAGATATAAGAACTAGAGTTCCACGACCTCATACTTTCGCCGACTGATGTTATCCTTTTTGAGTGAATGCTTATCACTCAGTATGTCCGATCTTTTGCTACCAATCTTTGCTCCGAAGTTTTTAGTGAAAGCACACCAATCTTTTGCTTCGAAGTTTAACAAAGTCAATCGGACCTTTCCCAAAGACGTTGTTTCGTACATCTGGCCCTCTACGGCCTCGCTGAACGGACCTGCCCGGAGCTACGTACATCAGGCCCCGCTGAACCAGGGCCCGCCGAACCAACATGACAACGGCGGACTCCGAGTCTTAGCAGCGGACAATACAACGGCGGCCATTGCCCGGAGCTACGTACATCAGGCCCCGATGAACCGGGGCCCGCCGAACCAACAAATACAACGGCGGACTCCTAGCCAACGGACAAGACAACGACGGCAATTGGATTTCAGTCCAAGGAGTTATGCACACGGTGAGCTGCCCCCCTTTTATTGTCATGGATCCCTCTACTAGACGGATCGCAATTACTGGTCACTCCTTTATTTCTATTCTTTCTAGACTTGACCATTTTATTAAGCGGCGACGTCCACGGCCTCTGGACGGGCTGTCTGCCCAGACTTTTGTCTATCAAATCATGGAAATGTAGACATTAAGTAAATTACATCCACGGCGTTCCGGGCTGTTCGATCCCGAAATATTACAACAGCGTCCTCCCTATTCTTTAGGAAACGCGCCCACACATTGTATACGCCGAACTGGTCAACAACGACATTTGTCGTCCTTACATGCCTCCTGACCAAATTGTACGTGACCTAGCTAGTAGCTCTATCCAGCCGAATCTCCAACATTCCGTCCCCTACATATGTTGTTGTTCACATTGATCCGATGCTCGATTTGACGTTCTCCTTACGTGCATATGCTGTTATCCCCATAGAATATTCATCTGATACTCGAATTGCTAAATTCTTGGCGGCTATGCTTTTCTACTCCCCATGTTTGGTCGCATTTCGCGCCCTCTTGGCCCCCTGTTTCTGCTCACAGTTGGTGAGTTATATGGTGGTTTGATGCCTAATCTTTACCGTGAACGCAACTTGGTTTATGATTTCTTATATTTTGCCTATGTCGTAAGCTTTGAATGGAGTTTGACTAGCAAATGATTAATGTCTTGCGTTAATCCCACGGGTATTAACTAAAAAGAACGTTTGATATTTAGACGAGATTATTGTTTACATTTTTGTAACTTGTTTTATATCATTTCCTTTATACTCATCTGTTTATATATTTGTTTACGATTCCGTTTAAGGAATAAATGGTTGTGTTCCCGCCAAACCTGATTTTGTGTCTGCCCACGTCTATCCTTGTGCCTCCTTGAGGTCGGTAAGGATTCCTTGCATTGTAAAACAAGTTTGCCATGGGAACCTGAAATGGCAAATAGTTATTTCCCTTTTTTCTTACTAGTCTTTGATGAGGAGTCCATGATGTTGAAGAATACGAATTCAAACTGCAATTTCCTTTCTGTTATACCATAACTTTAGTTATCGATTTGAACTGCATGCATTCATTGTTTGATTAATACAATTAGCAATGCTGTGATTTTAGGTCTGTTCTTCTATTGATTTATGTTTGTTATTTGTATACATGCGTGTTGTTGTCATGGAGGGAAAAAGGTAAATAGATAAAGTTCCACTTCAAAGTTCAATGACATGGATGCAACAAGGAATAATACAAAAGACTTAAGACAATCAAAGACGTTGTTATCATTTTCTCATTAATTTTTATCCAATTCTATTTCTACAGCTTAGAAAATTCATCAAAATATAAGTTCACTACAGAAGTCCTGTGGTTGTTATCCTATCAAATATTATACCTTCTTAGGAACGCTATTTGACATCCTGGAAGGAAAAAGATATACCTCCTCCGGTCCCATCTCCACAGAATGTGTCGATGATATTGCTTCTTGTTGAACTTCCATCATGGAATGTCACAGTGTCGGCGCTACAGCCGTCAGAACCTCTCCGGTATAATCCTCGATCAAAATTGATCTAGTGCAGACAATGAACGGAAAAAAACATTTTACTCGTCTCGAGCAATAGGTCTAAGATGTATCCCTGGTGTAAAACAAAATAAGTTAGCATCAAAAGAAAAGTTTAACTTAAGCTCTTAAAATAGCACGTTCTTGTGAAAAGCTTTCTGCAAAAGTACAAAAGAGAAGATGATTCCCTTGATCACTATTACTGTATAAGTAAAATAATACATTTCGGGGAATTACATCATGCAAAGAAGGTTGATTGGAAATACATTGTCTCTTGCTTTGGGTGAAAAATCGCTTTCACTTGATGTAAGAATGTATCCTCTGCAGTGCAAGGTGTGTTCACACGTGTAACGGGATGCATTTGACAAATACCTGACATGTATATGAAGGTAGAGCATATGCAAGTTTCATTTTCAGTTGATACATTAAACTTTGCTTCAAAGAAATCAAGCCGATTATATTTCCCTCAGACATGTGACTTTGTAGACATGCGATCGTTGAGTACAGCCCATGCCCTATCCGAGATGAGTTACGCCCCTTTTGGGGGGCAATATATACCCAGTCTTTATATCAATTCCTGTAGAAAAGACCCTGCTAAATGACTTACCAATATCAACTTGTTTTCGTCGGTCTTGATGTTCCACTCACAATGGTCAGAAGTGGCATCTGTTATACTCCTTACATACCCCCGTACTCCGGTCAGATGATGCAAACATCCGGGCTCTAAAATCAGAAGCTTATCATTAGTTCCACATTATTTTCTTATAATTGTAAGTCATCAGGCACTAGAGAGAGAGAGAGAGACAGAGAGAAGAAGAAGTAGAGAGAGAGAGAGAGAGAGAGGGAGAGAGAGAGAGAGAGAGACAGACAGAGAGAGAGAGAGAGAGAGAGAGAGAGACAGACAGACAGACAGACAGACAGACAGACAGACAGACAGGTAAAAACAATACGTCCAATCCCTTGTTGGGGCAAAAATTCAATTAGATGTTTCTTGGTAGTTAATGAAAATGAGAGAGAGGTACAAACAATACTTCCAATCCCTTGGTGAAGTAAAAATTCAATTTGATGTTTCTTAGTTGATAGTTTTCTCCGGACACTTACCGCCATTCGTAGGACTCCAGTTCAGGACGCAGAATAGAACAAATGCCACGACAGGAATGGCAGAGCTGCCCTTCATCTTCAACATTCTCAGCACGTGTCCTGAAAACAAGATTGAGATATGTAGAGAGCTTATTTACTCCCCAAACACGCTACTAGTAGGAGCGGTATGTCTTCGGTCACACATGAATGAGAGACAACCTAGGGGCTGTTCAAGGACCCGTCAATCTTACGGCAGAGTACCCAGCTGGTACGCACTTTCATGCCATGTTTACAAACTTGAGGCCTTACTGTCTTTGCTCACAATCTACCAGGTCTTGGGCATTTCAGTCATCAACACTCATGTTAACTAACATTTCCATTAACCATCTGAAATTGTCTTCACTTTTATTGACATATCTAGTTTTGGTATTAAACCTAGTTCTACCAGATCTTTCATTAGTCACTGACGAAAGATTGCGGATGCTGTCTGAAACGTCTGACTGTTTCAAAAGTTTATCCAGTTGCTTGTCAGTAACTACTTTTGGCGTATCTTATTATTATTTTTTTTTACTTCGGTTTTTGACAGACAAGAACGACGTGGCACTGCACTCAAGTTTTTATAACTTATGTTAACAGTGCCGCGTACAGATAACCACATACCCATTTTTATTTTATACACCTGGGCGAAGTGAGGAAAGTCGTGTCAACAAGTGCCTTTCCCAAGGGCACAACATCGGTGGCGTCAGGGGGATTCGAACTCAGGACCTCTTGGTTCCGAGTCGAACACCCTGCCGTTACGCCACACGACCCCACAATATCTTACTACCTGGATGTCTAACCTTCATTAACAAGTCAAGAATACTTGATAAATACAAAGTGATTTAACAAGTTCGCCGGGCTCAGTCAGAAACTGCACATTGTAACAAGATTTCATGTACTACAGCAGGGTGAGCGGAGATCTGTGTTCTTGTCGTGCTGAAAGGCTCCATGGTCGCACTGAAAAGATAAACACCGCTACTGTAGCCCCTCTCTCTTATTCAACTCACTGAAATAGTGTACATTTTACTCAGAATTGTCTTACCTTCGTGTGAGAAGACTCGGCTTCGTGGTTACCAAGGAAGTGGACAAGAATCCCAGGAGACAGCTGAGTCTTTCTTCATATGGCCCGTGTTTGTCGTGTTCAGGAAATGGCAGCCAACGTTTGGTCCGTCAAGGTGTAACTCGTGGTATAGTCGCCCCTCTATAACGTTGCTTCTCGACTGCACGACAGCATACCCCGCAAATATGTAATGATATATGTTGATAGAGTTATTAGGACTCAAATGACTGTGTATCTCTTTTATATTGTATCTGACCCTTACCTCTTCCCTCATGACCTCAATGAAAAGCGGCCTGCGTGCCGATTTGAGCTTATCATGGATAAACAAAGGTTCAAACAAACAAAACTCGTGACTCGAGTGTTGTCTTTAACAGACTAAACCGTTACCTCGGCCAAGCTTGTTTTGTTTTTCTGTTAGCCAGTGTATGTGATAGAATAGCAGTAATCAACACGAGACTATGAAAAATATTTGGCATATGGTCAGACATGGCCGGGTGGAATGCAGAAATATTCAAACGTTTTTGGCCCGTAGCGGCTAGCAAGTACAAATTGTGCAAAAATGTCTGTATTTACCTAAGCAGTACGGTCATTGTCTGTGTGCAGGTGAGCAGGTGACGTTTTGCGTGCGAGGTAGTCTGAAGAAAACAAGTTGTTGAGAGGACACTCATCGACCGTGACGACTGCCAACAATCTGCCTCGGTTTAGCGTCTGTACCCCGACTTGTACCGACCCGAGATCTTCATTTGCATATTTGATATCTATTAATATTTCTCTCTTCTTCAGTTATATATGCCACATGTTTGAGAGTCCTATCATGAAATGCAGCGAATGTTTAAACTTTCCTTATTAATTATGCAAATTAGATACCGACTTGCATAATATAGGGTTAATGACCCGCTTTTCTTCGGTCTATACGGTGTTATAAGGCATGGTCGTTCCTATAACCGCCGAAGAAAGTGCCTAGGTCGCGAATATTATTCGGTGGTTATAGGAACGACCATGCCTTATCACACCGTATAGACCGAAGGAAAGCGGGTCATTAACGTTATTATCATATAACCATTGTCCATGTCATGCTAGTAGTTAGCAGTAACGTTACTGTGTGCAGTATTTGATTTTGCGCATACCTTGGCCGCAAAAACGTTCCCTACGGGTGTTCCACATCACACGGGGTTCTATAGAATGTTTAGAATGCATTTCGAGTGTTCCGGTTGCGCTGCTGTCGAACATTCGAACGCAAAAGCGGGTCCATACGAAGTTTAAAGACCCGCAGGTCCATATGAAGATTAATGACCTGCTTTTCGGGTCTGTATGAAGAATGCAGGCCCGCAGATGGAGCCTTCTGATTGGTCGACGACATCTACCTATATGATGATAAGTATATAATCCATTCTTTTTACAATAAGAAGATTTAACAGTGTTTTCGCGAATATGGGATAAGACCATCACAATACAACTATCCCCACAATTTTTTTTTATCCCGGATTTAAATTTAGCTAGTATACAACTCAGTACTAAATAAAGGGGATAAATAATCAAGTCTCTGTAGAGGGACTACCGCAGGGCTGCACGAATGCATAAACATGGTTCATGTCACCTAAGAGAATAAAAAATACACATCTTATCTATGGTGTGTCCATTATAATATATCCAGGTTTAGCTAATACAAAATTACGTCATAACGATACTAAAATTACAGGAGTGATTAGAATTTACATTATATACATCACCCCCTGCAAATTGGTGATTATACCGGGCGATATCATACCGTTCGAATTGGAAGTTACGAGACGGGGGTTGAGCCCGTCCCCATCCCTCGGATAATCCTATCTGTTCTACTATAGCCATTCATTCAGCGACGCCAATATGTAAGGTGGTTTAAGGTCGCAGACCACACTATTTCGACCTCAAAGTGAGAAGCTTCGAAGCTTCAAAACTCATAGTAGGGTGCACATTCAAGGTGCAAGATTTTGATATGGTTAATTTCAGGGTTCAATCTACAAAGTATGTGAAAATGAGCTTAACTTTGCCGGCTCGTTCTTTTTTAAAAGCAACTTTCATATGACTCCCAGCGGAGGCCATCATACTGCAGCCGGCGGTAACAATCATTCAGGCGCGAATCCAATTCGACCGAACAAACATCGTAATCTAACTCGTACAGTCTCAAAACTGACGTATTCCTCTACCATTCACCAGAATTTTGGCCTCGCTAAAGTGCACAGAAGCAAAACTACAACCTTTCCAAGCGATGTGACGCACTACTTCATACCCTAACTACTATTGGGGACGGGGGTCGCCCATTAATACTGTGTTCTGCGATCTTAAATCGAGTCTACGACAATCTGGGTTAAAGTGGAACGGTCATAGAGTGAAGGTCAGAAGGTTTGTGGGCTGCTGACATACTAATTTGCTGTGTGTTTTGGAGTACATCTCTATTTGTGTTGTTCAACCGGCATGACAGCTCTTCGTTGGCGCACACTCGCTTCAGTGCAGACACGCGGTGATAGCCGGTCATACTCGGCATCGAACGATCTGTGTGTCTCTGTGTGTGCAAATGTTTGATTCAAACGTGCTCGAGGATTGCTTGTTGTTTAGATCGAACCGAATCTCACGGGAAAGTTTGGAACGTCATGGGGAAAGGGACTTCCTCGAAAGCGAGGCCCGTCCTCTTGCTGTCGGTGGTAAGTGTACTGTTACTTAATGTGGCGTCCTAGTTTTTATTACTCTTAGACTAGGACACTCATCATGGGCCATGTATAGTAACAATTATAGTCCAACCTACTGTACTAAAAATCTTTGTAACGCTTTCAAAGAGGTAGTATTTTCATTCCAATGTGATTTCTCGAGGACGGTGTTTAATGTGAAGAAGTTGGACTCTGACCCCTTTACATTGTAAATATTAACCTTGAAACAACACGCAGTGGTCAAATGATTCGTCAAAATCCGACAGCTTCACAAAGCGAATTTCTTTGCGCGCCTCCGATTGTGTGCAGTGCGTCGTAAGAAGCCTCTACTAGGCTCCACAGGTCGCTGGAAAAACTGTAGAAATTTGCCAAATAGACAGATAACATACCAGAGGAGTTAGCTGGCCAGGGGGTACAGTTTGTGACTGGTATGTTATCTGCCTATTTGACAAATTTCTACTATCTTTCCAGCGACCTGTGGAGCCTGGTAGAGGCTACGGCGTAAGGGCCCTGTCACACTTGTGCGTATATACATTGTTGCGCATTAACATTCTTTTTAAAGTAAATTTTGCAGGGAGGAAGTTGTTTTCTACTTTGACCCACCGTTGAGCAGTCTAGTTATCAAACCAAAGAAATAACTATTTTGGTCGCAAACTAAACACAAAACATGTTAATTCGCAACTCATACGTACAAGTGTGACAGGGGCTTTACGCTAGTTCCCCTTTATTCGGTGCATTTTGTCGGTAAGAGCCAAGCGACACCAATCTGGTAAAAATTAGACCATTTCTTTCTGTTTCATGCTGATATGATAGATGAAATGTCATATTTTCTCTCTAGCACGAATAATGCAATAACGTTGCAATTTGAAAGCACCTTCCTTCGCGTGGACCAATTCCATCAATAACTCGTTAAAAAGAGCAAAGAATATCATACCTTCGCCAACTGACGTAAGCCTTTTAGAATGACATATCCAAACGTTTCTGATTTATATGTCATGCAAATAAGAACATGGTTTACAGAAACTATGCCGATTGTTACATAATTCGACGTTTCGGTGACCGTCTAGCTTAGTTAGCTTTTGTTTGTATCATAACATTTCAGACTTGAATCTAGATAAAGATTGGCTTTATATAAATTATGTCAAATAGTTACATAAGCCGACGTTATGGTGACCGTCTAGTGACGTCGGCGTGGCGTAACGGTTAGAGCGTTAAACTCGGAATCAATAGGTCCCGAGTTCGATACTCACCATGCCCCGACGTGGTTTGCCTCCGGCATTGGATGGTCAGTTTCTCAGTAATGAATAGCTGGAGCTGTAAATCAAGTCGTATTGACGCAGGTATCAGGGTGACCCAAATACTGTAAATGCAGAAATGTTCGCGGTTGTTTTATGTTCGCGGTTTTCGCGGTGAACTTTATTTCAGCGTGAACTCAATATTCCCCCTAATTTTGACAATTTCTACCATGTTTCAGTCAGGGTATGTTACGCCAAATGGCGTTTATACCGCTTGACCAATTTAGATTCAGATCCTGCTTCAATTGCATAGAAGTTTGTTTTTTCTCTAGCTAACGTAGTACGTTGTTCTCTCCAGTAGCAGGACATGTTATAAACCGAATGACGGCCCTCATAGTAGGCCATATATTTACGCGTTTTAAAGAACAACGGATCTTGAAAGAAACTACTGAAACGATTTTACTTTTAGCTACTTTCTACAAATGTTGCTCTTGACCAATCGATTTCCACAAATCCTATGTGTCACCACGACGTAGTACAGTTAGACCGTATTTCAGAAAAATACGATGTATTTGAGTGTACAGTACGTCGTGCTTGTTTACTACAACGTAGTAAGGGCGAAATACAACGTACTTTGCTGAAATACGTCGTGTTTGGCTGAAAGATGTATTTGAGTTTTGACCGGAATTAAAAACCATACGACGTTGGGAAAGGCACTTTACACTACCTTCCCGGACGGTGGAGTGACGCCCACCGAGCCTAAAAAACACACTGGGGATTTGGTTGCCGACGTGCCAACATCTAGCATATTTGCCCTTGAGAACCTTTAAAATTGTATTTCTATCTTTTTTTTGGTGACCGTCTAGCTTAGATTTTGTTTGTATCATGACATTTCAGACTTGAAGCTAGATATAGATTAGCTTTTCCAGCTTTGATCAACCAACACCCTAATAAAGAGCCACTTTGCGGATTTTCATGCATGACCGACTTCTGTCTTCAACACACTGAGTTATTTCAGTTGTCATTGCCATCTGCAGGCGCTTGCAGTGGTCCTTCTGGCACTTTCCATTGGACTTGGGGTTGGCTTAAGTGTTAGGTCAACGGATCTTGCTGAACAACAGGGTACTACATGTTTTCTGTGCGGTTTGTCTGCTCGTGTGTGTGTGTGTGCGTGTGTGTGTTTGTGTGTGTGAGTATTTGTGTGTGTGTGTGTGTGTGTGTGCGCGCGCGCGCGTCTGTGTGTGTGTGTGTGTTTGTGTGTGTGTATTGTCTGTGTGTGTGTGTGTTTGTGTATTTGTTTGTGTGTGTGTATGTGCCTGTGTGTGTATGTTTGTGTGTGCGTTTGTGTGTTTGTGTGTGTGTGTACGTGTGTGTGTGTGTGTGTACATATGTGTGTGTGCGCGCGTCTGTGTGTGTGTGTGTCTGTGTGTGTCGGTTACCAGCATAACTTGAAAAGCTATGGATTAATCATCATGACATTTGGAAGATCTGGAAAACGAAGACCAATTTTCTTTATTAGGCCCCATAGTGGCTTTCTAAGATACTGCAGTGGAACTTCCGGTTTGAATATATCTCGTTATGGACATGCTGTGGTCGTAAATTATGAGTGGTACTAGTGGTTAGCTCTTGAGGCTGAGAGTAAGTGGTGTTTGTTTGGGCTCCCTCGTGGCATTTTTAACTGCAGGTGCCAATTGTGTTTTAAACTTTGAAAGAAAATAACTAAAGAAGGGCTTGACGGTTTAATTTTTGGTATGTTTTGGTACTTTGTTGTAACGTTAAAGTGACATATATGAATTTTTGACTTAACAATTAGGAACAGCCTACGACCGATCTTCAAAAGACGGTGATAATGACTAATCATTATTTACCATAGATAAGCCTTTTATAATATTATTATAAAGCTTTATACTATATGACTTTTTTCTAAATCTTTGTTTTTCATCCACATTTTTCATGTTAAATGATAACAGTAGAGGAGAAGCTTGTTATTCTTGACGTGGACCCCGGAATCGATGACGCCATCGCCATGTTGATGGTGCTATCCCAGCCTGCTGTGCGCGTGCTGGCGGTCACGTGTGTGAAAGGGAACACACGTGACGTACATCAGGGATGTAGGAACGCGCTGAGGGTGTTACAGGTCGCCGGACGCATGGATGTGAGTTCTGACTTTGTTATACATTACAGATCCACTCATCTAGAGGTATACACCTTTTTCACGCGGTGGACATGATAGAATGTATACGAGGCCAATGGGGCAAAGAAGCAAAGATAATGTACAGATTTAGTTTTCCTCCTAAATCACATATCCAAGTATCAACATCATAACTAATGTAGTAATGCACACAAAAAAAAATCAGTAATTTAGAGCTTTTTTTTTCCGATCCCATAGTTCCCACCCTCTTCCGTCAAAACGTAGAAATGCAAAATAAAAAACATCCCTCATTGGTCAATTCTCTAAATAATAGGCAATTATTGGCTAACCTGCTTATTGTGATTGACAGTTAGGATTTGTCTAATGTTTGCCACAGGGACCTCGTTTTCGTTTTAGCATGTTTATGGACTTGTTTAATATTGTATGGTCAAAACGCATAATAAACACAATTTAATTTCTCAATACCAATATGCCTTGGTGTCCCAGATCCCTGTGTACGTAGGGGCATCGCTCCAACTCATGGGCCATGACGTTTTTGACCACACTTACTTTAACGGAGTCGACGGCTTGGGAGATGTACCAAACGTCAACCCACCTGACCTCTTATCAACCAAACAGGTGCCCAGATTGTAACTTTAGCTAAAGGCTTTCTGTCCTAAGCCCCCCTCTCACTGGACCCGCGGCACGCTGGCGGCGTCACTACATCCTAAACTGGATTTGTGTTACCCTTTATTTTACAATGGGAATATCATTCAAAACGTACAAGTATGATAAAAAAGACAACAAAACACACAAAGCTTTCAAATATTTGTTTTTTTGTCGAGGAAATTCGTTGACAGCTTTGTCAATTCGATCGGCCGCAGCGACGTCGCCAGCGTGCCGCGGGTCCAGAGGCTTTAGAGTACAGAATATTGTACGCAGCTAACGTCTTAAAAATCTCAATGCTAAAACCCGAACCAAACTCAGTAATTAGATTAGTATCTGCTGACTGAAATATTCAACCTGTGGATTATATGAAGAGTTCCAAAGGAGAAAAAAAACTCGATAATGCAGTAAGACAGCTTTAAATAGATTCATATTACTATTCTTTACTCGCTTATCCATCCTACATGTACTATCAGAAATGTGTATGATAGAACTCAAGGTGTTAACCACGTGCAACAAGTTTGATATGAGAGACGTCGTTCCAAACTCAAGCTCCATTTTGTGATCTGCTCTCGCGAGAGCAAAACCTGGCGTGAACTCGCGTGATTTGTGGCCCGAGCGGTAAATCCGATTCCGGGACCTGTTGTTACAATGATATCCCCTACAGCTTGCTCGGAGAAGAGTAGGAGTGATATGTGTTTGGCTGAAAACGTAACTATAATAATTATTTGTATGAGCTTCAATAGAAAAAGGCTGCCGAACGCTTTTTTTATTACCTTTTGCCTAGTTTTTAACTGACTAATATTTTCGCCAATAGAACACGCTGTGTTAACGTTGATAAGGATGTCCAAGGCCTACCCGAACCAGATCACACTGATCGCCCTCGGTCCACTCACTAACCTGGCCCTGGCCAGGAGGATGGACCCAAACACTTCATCACGCTTCAAGGAGATCATCATCATGGGAGGCAACATCAGAGGTCAGGGGATGAACTGAAACAATTTTCTAGACGGTTCTTGGTGGCAAATGTGCTAGATGTTGGCACATCGGCAACCAAATCCGTCAAATCCGTAGTGTGTTTCTGGCACATTCAGACAGATTAGACGAAGAGGCTCGTTGGGCGTCACTCCACTACCAGGGGAAGTCGTGTAAAGTGCCTTTCATACACACAAACACACACACACACACATACGCGCACACACATACACAGACACACACACACACACACACACACACACACACACACACACACACACACACACACACACACATAAATGAATTTGGTGCGCCAACGTGCCAAGATGTGCATATTTGCCGCTAAGAACCGATTTCTTTGATGACAGAGGCTAGGAAAAGAGGACAGAATAGTGGCTCCTATCATTGTCCTGACTAACATGCTGGCTGGGTTAAACCTGGATCCTACGTATACCTGTAAAGTTGCATCTGCAAAAGACATAATATGTTAAAGTTACGTATACGTGGCAAAGAGAACAATTTGTCTTTCGCTACAAAAGGAAATCAAATCTATTTGATATATCCAGGTTCAATTATCCAACATGGCGGACTGCACTTACGTCATAGACACGTCATAGTTACGTTATAGTAATAGTTACACCTATTGGTCTTATCGACGGTTTTATGATGTATCTCATAACCTTAAAGCTGCACTATGTAACATTTTGGCGCAAAAATTGAAAATATTCTTCTGAACAAATTCTTATACAAATACATGGACAACCACTTTTTAGCATATTTCCATCATTAATTCGTCTATTTCTGGCATGTATGGTGCTTTTAACTGTACAATAACAAGCTGCAAAAGTCTGTGACACCACCTCAACCTAAAGCCTAATGTTTGTAAACAACAACGTCCTGCACACTGGCAGGACCCCTTGGGTAGGCTAACTGCTTATCGACAGTTCAGTGGATCTAGATAACAGCTGATGTTATGAAGATCATCTTCTTCAAAAACACTCATATCTTTTTGAATGAGGATAAAACATGTTAGCCAAGTTTGTAGGGAACTGATAAAGTGGATTTCCCCCGTTCAAAACTGCTAGAACTCTGATAAGGACGTTTGGCAGATGCAGTATCAAGGTATCAAGGTAACTGTAATCAGGCACCCTACTGGGCAGTTGGGGTGATAAGCCTGTCTGGCCACACTGCCCTAACTGCCAACTGGCTTTGAAAGCTCAGCTTTTAAACTGGTTTATATGGTGCAATGATGTTGAAACATTCCTCCCTGAATACTGGTATGTCATACAATGTTTATTCAACATACTATGTAAAGAAATGGTAGAAAAATTGACTTTCTGTATTGACAAAAATCTTATATAGTGCAGCTTTAACTCGTCCACAGGAGTCGGTAACATGGACGTAGCTGCCGAGTTTAACTTCTGGATGGACCCGGAGGCGGCCCAAGTTGTTCTGAGGGAGTACAAGTGTCCCATGAAGGTTGTGCCGTGGGAGGTCTGTCAAGAACACGGACTGGAATGGGTACGTCAACGAGTTTTCAGCTTCTCTATACTATATTCATTAACGCAAAGGGAATACATTTCTAGGTAAAGGTTTTTTTGGCGAAGCCTTAGGGGCGAGCCTAATGGTATATATATTGTGTGCAGTTTGCAAGAAGTCTAGCAATTGTACAGGAATGTGAAAGTCCACGGGACCATA